>NC_068976.1:30875106-31186291 GCF_016808095.1 Vigna angularis
TGGATCTTCACCAAAGGAAATCCCGACCGGCCTCACCGCAGGTCGGCGACTGTGGATCTTCACCAAAGGAAATCCCGGCCCGCCTCACAATAGGTCGGCGACTAGTCGAAGGATCAATAGCGTATCCAGCCGAGCCGACAAAGGCAAGACCCATTTTTCCAACCACCCATCGCGTGATCAATGAATGGAGATGACATAAACGAAAGAAAAATAGAGAACCTGTCCTTTTCAGGAAGGTCATCTACAAAACCCATTCGCATCATTATCATCATGCTTAGGCTTGGGGGGCTGATGTACCGTACCACCAGGCCAACCACTCAATCTGACCATCTAGGCCGACCAACCACCCGACCGATCATCCAGGCTGATCATCCATCAAGCCAACGCCACAGGCTGATCATCCACCCGGCCGAATCATCTAGGCCGACCAACCACCCTGCCGATCATCTAGGCCGACCATCCACCCGGCCGATCATCCAGGTTGACCATCCACCCGGCCGATCATCCAGGCCGACCAACCACCCGGTCGATCATCCAAGCCGATAATAGCTCATTAAAGCCCCTAATGAAGATTAAAGCATGATTGAGTCGTCACTAGGTCGACAAAAGGTAAAAGCCCATTACAACCAGTATAAATAAGAGTCCCATGTATGATTTCAGGAGGACGTTGCTCATTATGCACACATGCATTATATGCGGTGCCAACCGTTCGGTCATTTTACTGACTTGAGCGTCAGAGTGCCTTTGACAGGTGCCCGTCCGCCCGGCTCGGAGAAGGAGGAGGGAGAGTGAGCAACGTCAGTCCGATCTTCAACGCCCATCCAGTCTTCAGTACTACCAAGAGTGTTTTAGCGAGGGACCTCCAAACCCTACCAAAACAACTATGATTGTATAATTCCTACTACGTGGTTGGCTGGCTGCTTTTATCAATTTTATGATGGTTTAATTACAAGTTTTAAATGCAAAGCCAATGTTTCCTGTTGTGTCTATCTCAATAATGAATGTCATTCCATCCTTGTTATTCTGCAAACAAAACAATAAGCTAATATGTAGTCTATCATTCTGATTGTTAATTTTAATGCATCAACTTATCAAGCCATATGGTGATGGCTTGAAAACTGAGAACAAAGAAAGCATAGAGTAGAAGCTTAGTCTTCAGGGACGACAAATGGAGAAAGTAGAATATGGTGTGGAAAACTAGTCAAAAGAGATAAAGAATATATATATATATATATATATATATATATATATATATATATATATATATATATATATTGTAAGCCATAGACCTTCTTGTCTTCCCAGGACTTCTTCAAAATTATGAATGAATATAGCTTTCAAAATAAAGTTTGTACCAAAAATTATATATTTAGTAAGATTATAAGAATTTCCCATGTCAGTTTTTTTTTGTAATTCTGAATGCTTCCCAACTAATGTTATTTGCATAAAACCTTGCTGATTAATCATATATCTTCAATTTTTACTTAAATAAATAAAGTAAAAAATAAATCCAGCAGAAGGATCATCTCAAGATATATATCAGTTTTGCAAATCCTTGGTTTCTCATCAATAAATGTAGAATCACAATAAACCCAGTTACGGCGATGAAGAACACGAAGAGTCGAGGAGTGACTGCTGCCGACGAAGCCTTGACCGCGACCAACGGCGAGGCCCATAGCCTTACTGGATGAAGAACGCGTGGTGGTTAATGGTCTTCGAATTCCAAATCCCTAATTCCCTTTGCAATTCACTATTTTCCTGACCCTTTTCGATCCCTAATCTATTATTTTAACATAAACCATTTCAATTTTGCCATGTCATAATTCTTTAATTTAAATAAAAATTTCACATAATCAAACAATGCACATAAGCATAAACACGTGATCACTGTTTAACGATGTCTATCAAAACTTAACGGAGAGAGCAAAATTAGCTCAATTTTACAAGTATATGGACAAAATTTTGACAGTTCAAAAAACGAGGACCCACTTGAGATTTTCTTACAAATACGAGGACCATCCGAAGGCTTAAACCTTAATATTATTTGCTTTAAACTTTAAACTTATTCCCATGATGAAAGGTCACCCTTTTTATTTCTTTTAGTTTCAATATATGATAGTGATGAAAATGAGATTTATTAAGTTGTGTGCATGTGATTAGAATTTGGATTTGGCGATAGAAAAATTGAGAGTGGATATGGAGATAAATTTTAAGGACTTTGATTGTCATTGGACATGGATATTGGAATTGGTTCAGTGTGTGAAGATGAAATCTTAGAGAAATAAAAAAATGGCTTTAATTGTTATTTGGAACCTTGTTTGGATTAGTCTCAACTTCATGGTGATCATCACAAGAATCACCATGCAGAAAAAAAAATGGAAAGCTAAAACAAAGAAGGACAAAAGAGGAGAAAGAAAATGAACCAAATCACGATATTTACTAACGAAATTTATCAATGGATTTTTTCTTCGAAAATTACTAACAATTTCTTTTAATAATTATCAACGGATATAAATTTTCGTTGGTAAATATTACAAAGTACTCTTTTAGAAACGGATTTTGGCTCGTCAAAAATTTGTCGAAAAAAGTCATTATTAACGATTTTTTGATGTTTCCGACATATTTTGATATTCGATAATACCTATTATTTGGGATGGTGGAATTGAGAACTACTCTCCTTCACACTTTTTTTATTAGTCTTTTAGCGTTGTCTTGGGTTTTTGTCACGATAGTTCTTAGTCTTCCTCCTTCAGGCTTGAGGTCGAACAATGATGTACTTGTTAAAGGCACTCCAATGCTCAAGTTAGTTAAACAAATCTGATCGGTTATCACAGTAGAATCAAATTCGGAATAAATGTAATCACCTACCTCCTTACCTTACCTCTGTATTTATAGGTTTCGAAGTGGGCTTTTAATTAGGGTTTACCAAACTACGGTCCAAAACAACATAAACGTGTTTTACCTATTTTTACTTGTTAAACATGTTGGATTTGTGATGATGGTTTTAATATGTAATTACAGATCGGTTAACTGTGACAACGTTGACCGATCGACCAATTTTGGCAGTTCCTTTGGGTTTAGGGAATTCTTCATTCTTTTGAAAACGTTGATCGTTCGATCATTGTGAGAATTTGTTTTCGTGTGTAGAGGAGAAAGACATGTTTCTAGATATTGCTCCAACAACAACAAAAGAGAAGAAAGGGAGGAGTGGTTGATCCATGGTTAAGCCAACATAATTGAAAGGCTTTAAGAGGAACCTATATTTCTATGGAGCATGAAAACAACAAGTTTAATCAATAAGGACATAGTTTTCTTTTTCCGTGTAAACCACAGTCATGTATCATCAACGACTCCCTCAATTAATTAAATAAAAGGGAGATGAGAAAAATCTTATCTCGATGACTAATAAGGTCAAACAAGCAGTGTTACCATAAAAAATCGGATACAATTTTTTATCCTTGTGCGAACCTCAGTTCATATTGGGTTTTTGAAGGCAAATTGGTAACTGGAAATAAGGTTTAAAAAAATATGAATTTGGAAACACAAATTTTAGGCAAGAATCGAAGTTAGAAATGACCAATTTGGGAAAGGCCTAATTCTTGAAATGGGAAGAATGTTATCGTGAAATGAAGGAGTTTACCTTAAAAATCGCACACTAAATCACAAAATTTTATTTCAGTATTTTCTACTTAATATCAACAACACCAATTTGTCGATATATAACACTTTGTGGACAAAATTCATCAATAATGAAAACTATTACAATCTTATCGACCAATGTTATAATAAATATTTTTTTTTTTGACAATTTCACAACTTACTTTACTAGTAAATATGTCCGTTAGTTAATTAAATATCAACTATTTTGTCAATAATATCGTATTATTAACAAATTTCAATCTCTTGATAACTTTTCTTTTTTTATATTCAGTATTTCTTGTAAAACTAACTCACCATGTGAAATTGTCTTTACCCATTAAGTTTTTGTTGTTATTTTAATTCAATGAACTTTTCTATATATACTTTTTGGCACTATATAAATTTTTTTGACTTCGACCCATGAGATTAGTTCCAACAACTTCATGCTATATCATCGTTAATTAATTTACTTGTGTGCCAGCTTCCTTTCTCTTGACTACGATTGTGTCCAAACATATTTGTCAGATTGAACTTTCGTGGCTCTCATGAAAAACGATCCTATTTATAAGTATAAACGACCTTGATTTATTATGGTTCTAATGAACACGTTTAAGAGACCGAATTCTAAAACACAATGGACAGAAACCAAACTAAGCCAACGTAGAAATGATTGTTGTCATTTTACTATTGTTAACCTAACCAAGCCAAATCATGTTATAGTTTCTCTATTGTCTGTTACCTCCTTAATCCCTTACGACTTAAGGATGAAAAGTTTAACCAAACATACCTTATTCAAGAACTCTATAAAGTTTTTTATTCAAAAGTTGGCGCTTACACGTGATTCCGACCAGTTTCTTTCTTCTCTTTTTTTCATTATTCATTATTATCAGTACGTTTGAAGGAAATTTCTATAATAATTTTAAAAATATATATATATATATATATAAATATCCTTAGTTAATGTAAAAATATAAAAAAACAAATAGAACATTTGTTTCGGAGATATCCTCTATTATGGAACAGGTGTATGAAGTCTGTTATTTTGTTCCTATGCCTAAAGCACTGACCAAAGATATCTTCATGAAAAGCACCATTATTTTGATGCAGGGTTAAAAAAACCGTATCTCCTTCCTTGTCTTTTTTTCTTCTTGCTGAATGCTGATGAAGTAAGATGTAACATTATAAATGTTGTCTGTGACAACTACATCGTCATTTTCTGTCGCCCACTTCTGAAATCATTCCAGAAAACTGAATTTTACATATTGGTGTTACAATACCTCGTCACTTCAAAATTGAAGGTTGGTATTTATATTAATGAGAAATCATCACAGTAAGTAATTAATGAACTTACTTATAGTACTAAATATCTATAAATTAACTCCGTATGGTGTTAATGAAGATTAGATAATGCTGTAAAACTTCACACATCATAGTTAGAAATAAAAAAAAAAACTGGTAAAATAATACTTTAGTATGATATATTATCGAAATAACTTTTTACACTGTGGATCAGTCAAATCACCATATTTATGACTTTTAAAATATTTGTTATAAAAGTCAACAATTTAATATGAAGAGTCCATCAAAAGAATGCATATTTTTAATTTTAATAAAAAAGAATGTATTGTTTGTACCAACGCATTTAAACTAAATCCTTTAAGTAATTAAAAAAAGGGGGACTTGTGATATATATCATATAATCCACTGATAATTAATTTTTTATAAACTTCAATAAGGAAAAAAATTGGATCTATGAAATTGGTATTGGTGGGGGCTTAGAGTAATCTGGAAATCACAGCCTAATCTTGTTCATGATATGATGTATTTCTAACTATTTGTTTATTATATGTCAATTGACGTTTGAATTGACTTCATGTGAATTATGAGCATGCTTGATTAGTAACTTTTTTTTAATATATATATATATATATATATATATATATATATATATATATATATATATATATATATATATATATATATATGCACTTGCTTGATAAGTTTCTAACTTTACAAGAAATGTGGTTATACTTTCCGTTAGAGTTTTGCAATTTAGGTGGACATCAAATTATACACAAAAATGGAGTGCCTTTTTTTTTTAAATACACGTTTATGTGAGGTTCTCTGTGTGTATTACAAAGTTTTTTTTCTTTCTTTTTGTAAAATTTAATATTTATTGCAATACAAAATATTTAAAACATCAGAAATGAGGTTAAAAATACTTATATTTTTTATTCAGAGAAATAAATAAAGGTGATTTTATATACTATTCTAAGCTATAAATGATACTGAGAAGACTTATTTAATATATTTACTTATAATAAAACCTTTAAGAGTTTGTTTAAAAGAAAATTAGACTTAATTTAATCTGAGTGAATAAATATAAAAGTCAAATTTTTTTGTCTATGTTATTGCACTCATATTAACTATTGTTATCCTTTCACGAGTTGTATAAAAATATTTTCAAAACAATTTTTTTAACTAGTAGATAATCTCTCTAGAATGTTTACTCACAAGTGTCTTAATAAAAACAAATTCAAAGCATTTTAAAGATTTATTCAATCCCATTTTACAGATAACATGCTAATATAATGGAGTCAATTCTTTAAAGAACAAGAAAGAAAATCCAAAATCCAACATAACAAAAATGAATAACAAAGACCAAGCGGTCAATATATACCTTTCTTTAATGGTAAAAAATTGGATTAAATTAAATTAAATATTCGTAACATGAAATTATAATTTATATACGTTTCAAACTTTGATATATTTTGATATCTAAACCTTAAAAATAAATAAATATAGTCTCTTAATCCAACGATATCAATTTATTTTAAATGCACTATAGACTGATATTTGAGTTAGAACATGTTAAACAGTGAAAACAACTCAAATGTCACTTTGAAACGTTATTTGACTAAAACAAATGTGATGTTGTTAGGTTACAAAGACTATATCTATTCGTTTTCAAAATTTGTGAACCATATTATATCAAAGTTTGGACAGTGACAAATTAAAATTTCATGTCAAAGTGTAAGGATTAAAAACTTATTTACTCCCTACCTTTTCTTTACTACAATAAGCAATGCAAGAATATTGTATTCCTTAGGTTATGTGACATGTGTTTATGCTGAAATGGGACGAGGATAACCACCTGTGTTGAATCCGTACCAAACGTTCCCCTTGTTCCGTGCTCCAATGATCCGATAGATCTTGTAGTTCAAAAGTCTTGTATACCGAGCGTCCTTGTTCTTTGTTCCAGAATATTAAGCACCGAAAGGGGGGCGACCTACAGAAGACACTCCAACCCTCAAGTCAGATTTTATCTCCATAGGTCTTTTATAATTCAATTATGTGTAAAAAGTCCTTTTACCTCGAAAGTAAACCCCTATTTATAGAGTTTAAAGGAATCTGACCAATTAATTTACCTCTTAATGATCATTAATGCAAACTTTAACCACTTAACAATAGTTGTTGTGACATTAATTGCGCCTTAACTCTGTTCAACGGTTGTCGGGACCGAGTGGTTGTGGAACGCTTTCTTGGACATCTACTCACTCGATTTAATTGCTCCTTATCTCTGCAATTTGTCATCCTTACCGATCGGCTAGATTCAGGCCCATAGTAACATAAGCCCCCCGAGCCCTAGCAAAGTCTTTAAACGTTTGCGTAGGGTTTCAAAGTCTTCACTGATCGGGTTAGGGCCTTGGATCGTGACAGGTGCATCAACTGTCACGTCCTTTCAATGCCTGCAAAATGGCGGGAAAAGTAGAAGCCGAAAAGTTACGACTGTGAAAAATAGGCGGGAAAAGATGTAAATGTAATGTCGCGATGCTTGAATCGTTAGATCTTTTCCTTTTGGACTCTCTAGATGAACCGGGTGAACCGCCTTTACCACCTATATATAGTGATAAGATTACTCCATTTTTTCACTTTTAACCTCGAACTTCCTGATAACCGCATGATTTCTCTACCTTTTTTATTCTCAAAGTTCATACTTCATCTGTTCAGGTAGATAATGTCTTCTCACCGCGCTTCTTCTGACTCTGTCGGAGGAGAGGGCGAGGGGTACGCTAACAACAGGGTTGCCACTTCTTCCTCTTCTACCTTGGGTGTTGTCAATGAGCGAAATGTCCCCGCCGACGACCTGTCCCGTCAATCGAGCAGTGAGCATACCTCACGCGTCCTCGGAAGTAGTGACAATGAACGAGCCATTATAATCGTGGACTTCGCCGGGGCTTGGGACGGACAACCCAGAAATTGGCTTACCGTTGCCGGCTACGATTGGGCTCCCCACGAGGTTAAGAAATCACTTCCTCCTTCCACTCTGGCCCTCCCCTCTTAGACCTGGTCGGAAGCCTTAGCTTCATCAAGACGGCTGAAGATGCTAGCAAATTTCAAGTTTTCATCTGCTAGATGACTGAGCGGGCATGTCACGGACGGGAGGGTTTCGCCTTCGACTTCTTTTACGTCTACTTGACCTTGTTCAAGAACTTAAAAGTCCTTCTTCCTTTCTCCGAATTCCAGATGGGAGTTCTATGGGACTTAGATAAACCCTCTAAGGGTTTTAGACAACTATATATAGCCCACAGGTCTGAAATTAAAAAGACATAATACAATTGCTAGTGATAATCGATTATTGTAAGTAATAATCGATTATTCAAGTCCGTTACAGGGTTTTCAAAAGAGTGATAATCGATTATCCTGATGAATAATCGATTCTCTGCTAGACTTGGGCAATTCTCATCCAGACTAGGATAATCGATTATTTAAAGCAATAATCGATTATATGCGAGAGCAATGCTTTTTCAAAAAGGCTCGTGATAATCGATTATTACATCAAATAATCGATTATATGCGCAGATATCCTAAAGACAGGAAATTTCTAAGTGTTTATATGTTCAAAGTTATTCCTAATACATTTTTAGTCTACAAAAGTGATTTTAAATAAATTACAACTTCATTCTTCGAGTTCTTCTCTTGCAGCATCATCAAAATCATTATCTTTTAAAATACCAATGCACCTTATTGGTAACAGAGGGTTATTCTATATTGGTTATAATACAACTGAGTATTTTTGGGATTATTTTGCCTCAATATTGATAGTCCTACTTGAGTTTAATAAATGGAAAAACATTTTGAAATCTATAACCTACCTAGTTACCCTTGTGTGCATTTGTTATGTTTTCATCTAGAAGTGCCAAAAAAAATCTATTAATCTCATTCTTTTCAACCATATCTAGCAACTACATTGAAAACAAAATAGAGTGAGCATGACTTAAATAAAACTAACAAATTTAAAGGGAAACGAACAAGACGTATAGTTACTTTAACATCCTTTAATGTCAAGATTTTGAACTTGCATACTTGGCAAATTTCTAAACTATCTTTTTTATTATTTACAAACATATTCCTTCTTCTATGGCTTTCTCTAGAGCCTCTTGTTCATTCTATCTTTCCTCTATGTGTTGTAGAACTATCAGTGTAAAATGGGAAGATATAAAATGTTTTGCCCAACTTAAACATTTTTAAGGAGCCAAAACACACTAGGTACCTCTATTTTGTTAATAGCGAACCAAAGCTATCCTAACTTGAATTTCAGTTGAGCAAAGAATGTCTCATTCAATCTACAAAGTCAATACAAATCGGTTATAAGAATGTCTCACTCTTGCAATATTAAACTCAATCTCCTAAGCTTCAGTTTCAAGGAAGTACTCAATGAGATCTTTTGGAGTATTGGGAATAATACGAGACTAAAAAATAAAAAATAAAATAAAAATGGTGGAATAATGCAAAAATTATAGAATAAGAAAAAAGGGATCACGAGAAAGAAATACTTGTCAAAGGATTTAATGGCATTCTTTCTCTTCTTGGATTTGATGTGAAAAGACTTTGTGGGCTTCTGCTCGCGGTCAAGGCTGTGTCGGCAGCAGTCACTCCTCGACTCTTCGTGTTCTTCATCGCCGTAATTGGGTTTATTGTGATTCTACATTTATTGATGAGAAACCAAGGATTTGCAAAACTGATATATATCTTGAGATGATCCTTCCGCTGGATTTATTTTTTACTTTATTTATTTAAGTAAAAATTAAAGATATATGATTAATCAGCAAGGTTTTATGCAAATAACATTAGTTGGGAAGCATTCAGAATTACAAAAAAAAAAAAACTGACATGGGAAATTCTTATAATCTTACTAAATATATAATTTTTGGTACAAACTTTATTTTGAAAGCTATATTCATTCATAATTTTGAAGAAGCCCTGGGAAGACAAGAAGGTCTATGGCTTACAATATATATATATATATATATATATATATATATATATATATATATATATATATATATATATATATATATATATATATATATATATATATTCTTTATGTGAAATTTTTATTTAAATTAAAGAATTATGACATGACAAAATTGAAATGCTTTATGTTAAAATAATAGATTAGGGATCGAAAAGGGTCAGGAAAATAGTGAATTGCAAAGTGAATTAGGGATTTGGAATTCGAAGACCATTAACCACCACGCGTTCTTCATCCAGTAAGGCTATGGGCCTCGCCGTTGGTCGCGGTCAAGGCTTCATCGGCAGCAGTCACTCCTCGACTCTTCATGTTCTTCATCGCCGTAACTGGGTTTATTGTGATTCTACATTTATTGATGAGAAACCAAGGATTTGCAAAACTGATATATATCTTGAGATGATCCTTCTGCTGGATTTATTTTTTACTTTATTTATTTAAGTAAAAATTGAAGATATATGATTAATCAGCAAGGTTTTATGCAAATAACATTAGTTGGGAAGCATTCAGAATTACAAAAAAAAAAATTGACATGGGAAATTCTTATAATCTTACTAAATATATAATTTTTGGTACAAACTTTATTTTGAAAGCTATATTCATTCATAATTTTGAAGAAGCCCTGGGAAGACAAGAAGGTCTATGGCTTACAATATATATATATATATATATTCTTTATCTCTTTTGACTAGTTGTCCACACCATATTCTACTTTCTCCTAGCGAACCAAAGCTATCCTAACTTGAATTTCAGTTGAGCAAAGAATGTCTCATTCAATCTACAAAGTCAATACAAATCGGTTATAAGAAAGTAATCGTGTTAAATTAAAAGGAAACAAAGGGTTAAAGATAAAGTAGGAACCATAATCTCACTCTTGCAATATTAAACTCAATCTCCTAAGCTTCAGTTTCAAGGAAGTACTCAATGAGATCTTTTGGAGTATTGGGAATAATACGAGACTAAAAAATAAAAAATAAAATAAAAATGGTGGAATAATGCAAAAATTATAGAATAAGAAAAAAGGGATCACGAGAAAGAAATACTTGTCAAAGGATTTAATGGCATTCTTTCTCTTCTTGGATTTGATGTGAAAGACTTTGTGGGCTTCTGCATCTCTCTCGTGGCATCTTCAAAACTCTATTTAAGGGCGAGCACACTCGTTTACTGAACTCATGCTCGCGAGCACAGTTGAACCTTGGCTGATGAGCAATGAAGGAGACCACCACTAATGAATTGAGAACGATGATGAAACATGTCGTTGATTGATGGACTGAGAACGATGATGAACTACATATGAAATGTGTCACGAAGTTTGTAAGATTTAGGAAAAACTAAGAAAAAATTGAGCATAAGAGGAAAGGTTTGGTGAATTTTGAGCATAAGAAAGAAGGTAAAATGGTGAAAAGTGTATTTTAATTTGTGAAGGTCATAAACATTTTTAAAAAACAATTAAAACTCTCACTATTATTAGCCTTCAAACAATTCATTATAACCATTTTAAATAATATTAATTTTTGGATTTTTATAACTTCTAAAAAGAAATTAATCCACTAAATATCTAAATTTTTTTAATGATAATACCATAGTTTTGGTGTTCATCAAATGTGTATTTTTTACTAAATATATTTTTTTTTATCATTTTAACACATTCAATTTATAATGTTTTCTCTCACTACATATTTACATATAAAATTTTAACTACAACTTTAGCATACGTGGAGATAATTGTTGTCAATATTCTTGTTACCAAATACAACGGATTAGAAAGGAAAAAAATGGAGAAAAAAAAGTTTCATGATTTATGTTTCTCTTTCTTTTTGTATGTGAATAAAATCCAACTATTTAAACCAACTCTCTTTTTTGGTGTATTTACCTAAATTTATTTTTATTTTAAAAAAGTTACGATTTAGTGGTAGTGGGAACCTCCGCTAAATATTGAAAAGATTTTTCTAAATTATGATTTTGCTAACAGTTACAACGGCTACGAAATATGAAATAATTTTATTTTATAACAGTTATAGTTTTAGTGGCAGTTACATAGGCAGTTAAATATTGATGATAACTTCTTAAAATTAATTTAAAGGCGGTTAAAATTGTTTCTAATGATGATTATATTAAATTCACGTTATTATACATTTATAGTGCCAAATTCTATGTCGGTAAAATAATTTACGGAAATAAAAAATAGTGACGATTACACCACCACTACAAAGATTAATATTAAAAATTGATGTTGCTTTTATTTTCTAGTGTTAACTATGATTACATATGACACTTTTTTTTTTTAATTTACCTAATAAATTTTACCATGTTTAGAGTTGAAATAAAAGCTTTAATATTGTTTTTATTTTCTAGAATGAATATCATGAACGTTTAAATGAACTCAAGTAAAAAACCAGAAGACATAGTGATGTCTCTTCTACACCTATAATAGTGATAATGAATTCTAATTGTAGATTGTTCAAAACAAGTATGAAAGGAATTTATGTAAGCTTGTTAGATTAAGGTTGTATTTGCTTTCATGGAAGTATTGTTATAGCATATGAGAAGCGAGTACTTTCAACGTTTGCTTTCACTTATTTGCACTGATTTATAAAGACATATTTGAAAGATAATGGTTGAATCTCATACTTCCACAAGTAAATGGATTAGAGAAGGAAGACAACTCAATATAAATCATTTTACACAAATTTCCTTCATTTTTAATTGAATTTCTTCACTTTTTTTATTAAATAATAATTTTAATAATAATAATAGTAATAATTTTATTTTATTTTATATTAATTTTAACTACAAGAATAAAATTATAATATAATAATTTTATTTATTAAAACATTAATTTGATTATAATATCTATCAAATCATTCATGAATTTTCATCAACCTTAACTTAAAATATCTCCAGTTTCACCTAGTTTGATCCCAACCCACTTAGATTAAGGTAAAAAAGATTATGAATTTTTTTCAAAATAACAATGTTGATTTTAAATAAAAAAATATAATTAATCCTAATTTGTTACAAATCTAAGTGTTATAATTTCTGAAAATGATCAAATTACATTTGAAAGGTCAAAATTATTGCCAAAAACATCTATACAAGTTTTCTATTCTAAAAATAAAGAAGTAACAATATTTTTATAAAAATACTTAATTCATTACCACATAAAACAATTTAACAATTATCTTTTTGAAACTATATTTTAATTTAAGAAAGTTGAATTCTACCTTCTTCGAACTTTTTTTTTAGAAAAATGTTTAAACCCACCCCTTTTTGAAAAATATTGTTTATTGAAAATGTTATTTATTTATTAAATACATATCAGAAAAAGTAACAATAACTCACTTAGACCCTCTTTAAAGAAAATAAATATTAATAACAGTGATCAATAAATAAAAAAAGAAAATAATCAAATTATGGTTATAAATGTTGAGAAATTAAAAAAAAAAACGAGACCTCAAAATTAGGTCAAACATTTATTATTTTCATATATTTTCAATTATAAGATTAATAATAAGTGCTGTAAGTTATTTATAATTCAAAAAACTATTATTAATCTTTTATAATAATAATAATAATAATAAATAACAATAACTTTGTTTAAATTTATTACTCATACTAGGATGTCCTTGATCAAAATAGAATTTTATTTAAGTTTTCGAGTTTGAATTTATTCAAAAATTTTATGATTAGATTATCATATTAGGTATATCAACTAAAATCTACTTGTAGATAATTTTCACAATTAAATATTTAAAAAATATAAGCTTTAAATTTAACTTTTTTTAAAAAATAAATATATTAAAAGGATTACATGAATAAACTCATTTTTATTTTAATTATCAAATTAGATCTGTTCATACTAATTGAGAATTTGATTTTCTGAAATTGAATTTTTAACATGAAATAATCTCCCATTTTTTTTCTTAAATTAAAAAATATATAAAATCTAATGATATAAAGAATTTAATTCTTGAGTAACTAAATTATGAATTTATGAAAAATAGATAAATTTAAAAATTAACATAAGTTTATTTAGTGAAGCTAAATCCATCTTAATTCTGACCCTAACCTACTTGAGAAGAGACTTTGGAGATTGGGGCATTTTTTGTCCCACTTAAAGAACTTTCTAAAATAGAGCTTTTTCAAAAATGCGTTAAGGCTAATCCATGAACCATGAGTCAAGTTGACATCTCTATCCACTAATCTTCAAATCCATATTTTAAAGCAAACACACTCTAAGCTAAGTAATGACTATTGGCAAAGTTTATTGTGTCATAACTAGTCACTATTGATGGTAGAGGAAATGCAAATTAGATAGTTAAATTAGATGTTGAGTTTGCTACAATGGAAGATAAGGAAAAAAATATTGGAGAGGAGACTATAAAAAATTATTAGTTTGAGAAATAGATTGACTGAAGTGATCAAAATTTATATTAATTTTGGAATATTAAAATTACAATCAAAATTACACACATTTTCGGTTATAAATCTTGGTTAACCTAACGACAAATAATTTAAGGATAACTACGGAAAAGTACAATAGCTGAAGAACAATAAGCTTATAATTAATTAATCACTGATTAAATCAACAATTAAAATTCTAAAAAAATTTATTTAGTCCGTAATCAATGATTCGATTACTAAACAGTGACCCCTCTAAGCATAACTTTAATCCATATTTTTTTTAAGTATTAAAAACATATTATTTTAAAAATTGGTCTGCATTTAAATTTATTCATTTATAGTGTCTAAAATTTTTAAAACATATGCATCATGGCAAAAACTAAAATTACGTTTTTATGTTAAATTTAACTACTGAAAATAAGTAAAACATTTGCAAAATCTATAATATATGAAAAATCATATTTTGAGGCCATATAAAACAAAATACACAGCATATCAATATAATATATATTAATACTTTATATTAATATGAATATATTGAGTTGTCAACTGAATGTATATATAAATTTTATTAGTTCCTCTATTAATTAATGTCACCTCAATATCCGTTAACAGGTTTTTTTGTGGGTATTTTATTTCGGTCGTTAAGAATCCGGTGGAATATTCTATGTTTGAATTTAAACAATTAACAATATAGGTAGGGTATAATAAAGTAAACTTTAACTCCAATTATAGTTAGAGAGTGAATTATTTTCTCAAAAAATAACAAAAAATTTCCCGAGTGAGAAAAAGGAAAATCAATCTCAATTTTGTAAAATTCTTCCAGATTAGAGGAAAGAAAAAAATAACTGTGGTTATGGAATGGCAATTTTAAAATTCTTATTCAATAAGGTGATCGATTCAGAATTTGAATTAAAGAGAGAACTTAGAACAATATAAAAGGTCCTTATCTATCAAACAGTCCGTCACGTGGATAAACGAAAAATAAAAATAAAAGGGAAAAAGAAGAGCGACCTAACGTAGATACCAAAAGTCATAAGCCAATTTCACGTTCCAAAAGAACTCTCTGTAACCTCTAAAAGTCACCAAGAAAATGGATGCAAAACAACGACATTGTGTGTGAAAAGAAACTTGCATCTGTGCCATATATATTAGATAAATAGACCAAGTTCTTTCTATGGACAAGGACTTTACAGGTTTTGGCAACACAAAGCTTGATTTTCCTTCATGAAAACGAACACCAAATATATGTCAATCAATTATGGCCTTCCTAGTTACCCAAAAGTCACTACAAATCAGGACCTCAAACTTCCATACTTTAACTGCACATTCACCAAGATTAGCCCTAAGAGCTTTCTAAAAGCCGCAAAAGCAAAGCTTTTCTGTAAACTCATCTCACTATTCACAAACTCTTCTTGCATTTGAGATATGTTTTGCATAGACCCCACATATATCTAATCAAGGAGGTCATGGATTTCTGTAACTAATTATTCTTTTCTTCTTCTAGCAGGGTATGAAAATGGGTGGAAAGATTTAACTAAGCATGTAGAAGGTTTACGTCATAAAAGAGAAGTTAGTTATTATTACAACCATAACGCATATGATTGTTCATTATATTAAATTAGCGAATTCCAATAGCATTAACAACGTTATCAGACATGTAACAGTTAGTGAAGTGGTGAGATTCTGTCTGGTTTTCGACATGGAAACGCGGCAAATATACAATGAATTGCAAAGAGGTGAAGATTGGATAAGATAGTGTGTATCAACATATGTGTCTGCATGCATGTGGTGCATGTTATTTTGATAAGCTTATGGAAGAGGATGATCTGTAAATAGCCACTTTTGCATGTGAAGTTTTCAGATGTCTGGCAATTGATTGGCTTCATCTATTTAGCTATATAATGTATGCTCTGTCATTGATCCCACGATTATTTGTCTGACAAGATAAAGAAAAACTATTGAAGAACATGACGTATAAAAACGCTGCCTTTTAGTATTTTTTTGTGACAGATACATGTGTGAGGAGCTCATAAAGGTAGTATAATGTTGTATTTTATTTGTTGTAATGTTAGTATTGGAACATGTGTGACACTCCTAAATCCTACAAAATATTAAAAAAAAGAGAAATAAGGTTTAACTTTTAGTTGTTTATGTGAGTTTTGTGGATTTATGAAAGGATGCTAAGATTAGAATAAGTGTTATTTGAGAATTTAAATGTAAATATAAGTTTTTTATTGGACAAAAATAAAAAATATTGAGTGTTATAAGAATAAAAATTCATAAATATATTATTTTTATTTTGAATTGATGTTAATTCCTTACCTGACACTACAAAATATGTAATTTTATCGGAGGTTTTTTCAATATTACCGGCAGTTTTAATCCCAAAATCAAATTTTTCGCGGTTGGAAAAATCGTTGGAAAAACGTCCGTCGCCAAGCAAGTACCGGTGGTTGTGGACAAAACCGTCGGTATTAGCGGGGGTTTCCGGAAACCACCGAAATTTCCAGAGATTTTGTAGAAACTACCGGAATTAGCGAGAGTTTTGTGACAACCGCCGGGAGTAGCAGAGGTTTTGTGAAAACCGCCGGGAATAACAAGAGTTACTCAAAAACCGCCGGAACTAGCTGGGGTTATCTCAAAACCGCCCTTATTTTACATGGTTTAGTTTACCGGGGTTTTAAAACCACCAGGAATTTATACAGTTCTTCTTTTTTTATTGTAATAAAATTAGATTATGATAAAAATGGTTTTATTAACAAAACAAACAATAAATTAATATGAACTAAAATTGAATAATATTGTATAAAATAAACTATATTGTTCAACCTAATATCATTCATACAACTAATTATTCATACATAAAAATTAAAAAGAAAGATGTTCATTACATATGTTCAATATAGATGTTCAATATAAATGTTCAATACTAAAAATATGACTCATAACGATATTCAATAACAATATCTAATTTTCTTTTCTTCATTATATTTTTGTTTGACCCACTCCCTTGATCAAATACTTACAATATAACATAATAGTTAATCGATAATATATTTAATAACAAATAAACTGGTTCAGTTGGTTAGGTATATAACTAAACCAATCACAAAAGAACCCAATTGAGACTTTAAATTCGTTTAATTTCTACCTAACCAAATTGAGGGATCAAACTCATCAACCTCTGCAGTATTTCACAACAATTTCCCTCAACAGTACTGCATGTTCAGCATCCCAAAGAGATATGTGCCAACCAACTTCGAGAAAGCACGTATTCTTGCCAAGATTACTGACGAAGTAGCTCAGACCATATCAAAACCCATAACTAGACTGTAGATTTAACACAAAGAATGGTTGCCCTTGCTAATTGTAGATAGAGAAAGCTTATTCTGTGACCTTAGCTCTGAACTCAACTAAATTCAAAACATCTTCTTCCAAATAAGTTATTTTCATGAATTTGATTTTTGTACAATTTATGATTATTTCCCAATCATTTACAGCCTCATACATAATCTTTCTTAGGTAAAACTTGTTATTTTAGCATGCAAAAAAAATTAATTATCTTAAAACCACTTTTCAGCACATTTACCTAAACCAAAACAAACTGTGATTATAATTAATTATAACAATAATTGATTGTACATATAATTGATTATTGAAGTAATGTAATTATTGAAGTTGTCCGAAACACACCCTTAGATTATATGGCACAAAGAAAATTAAAATATCAATGATAAAAAACATTTTCCACACAATTCATGCCCAAAGTTAAGAATCATACCCATGTGCCATGCATAGTTCACCTATTGAAATGTTGTGAGAGGTATAGAAGTATTGATGCATTATTGATGTTTCAACTTTATCTGCCAAAGGAAGATTACTGAAAATTGCTCCTCCGTGATTATTAACCACAATAATTGTCATCGGTTTCCGCAGTTTCCTAGTTGGCATGTTTTCAGAATGTTAGCTATGCTTCATGAAAGTAAAAGTTAAAATAGGATAGTTTTGTTGAACAATAAGTACCTTAGTAGATAATAAATAATTTTATGACTAAAGAATAGACACTAGCTCTGATCTAAAGATAAATGTTCATACCATTATGCAAAAGGCTAAATACCTAAAATTCCTTAAACCTACAGTACAATTATTAAACCCACATAGTGAAGCAGAGTGACCGTCTCCAAAAATAGAGTATCACTATTTTAAACTTGATAAAGTGTAATGCAAATTATAGAAGAATGTAGAAGCTCATAAGAAAAAGAGTTAGAATGTAAATTGAGCCTGTAAGATAAAAGTCCAAGACTAGAGAAGACCCAAGACTAGAGAAGGCCCAAAATAGAATTATAGAAAAATCCTATCTAGAAGGATTCTAGAATGATGTATAAAAATATCTACAGATGCTTATTTATAAGAAGTATCTAGATAAGTTTAGAATTATAGGAATGTTTTAGAAATTTCTAGAGAATGAATAATGATTCTTAGATTAATGTTGTGGTGGCAAGATCCTAACCATTGGTTAAGGAGGTGCCACTAGTATAAATAGGGATGATTGGATCATTTGTAAGCAAGTCAATATCTACCATTTGTATGAACCAACATCTACTACAACTAAAGACAACTACAACACTTCTTCCAACTACTATTTCTACATTCAACTATCTTTATCCCATCAACTATTCCTTTCACAACCTCAAAATACTAACAGTGGTACCAAAGCTACGTTCGGTCATCTACTGGGCGTAGATAAAAATTTTCAACTACCTTAAACAAAACTATAACTCCATCCTGTACTACCTCCAAAATATTTTCTCAACTCATGGCTACTACCAATCAAACATCATCAACTCTAGTACCTATTTTCATAGGAGAAAATTATGATTTCTGGAGTGTCATAATGAAGACGTTCTTCCGTTCTCAAGATTTATGGGACATCATAGAAGAAGGATTCGCTATTCCAGAAGACACTTCCACTCTTACTGCAGCTCAAAAGAAGGAGTTGAAGGAAAACAAGCAGAAGGATTCAAGGGCTTTATTTGTTCTTCAACAAGCAGTTGATGACACAATTTTTCCAAGGATAATTGGTGCTACAAGTGAAAAACAAGCTTGGAACACAATACAAGAGGAGTTTCAAGGAAGTGACGAGATACACAATGTTAAACTTCATTCTCTAAGACGAAAGTTTGAATTATTAAGAATGAAAGAATCTGAGACCATTAAAGACTACTATTCTAGAATAAAAGAAATAGTTAGTCAGATGAGAGCCTATGGGGAAAATATTCTTGACAAAAAAATCGTTGAGAAAATTTTAATTTCTATTCCCCAAAAATATGATGCAATCGCAACCGCGATTGAACAAACAAAAGATTTGGCTACATTGTCAGTCACACAACTAATGGGTTCTCTTGAAGCTTATGAACAAAGATTGAAAAGGCATGAAGAAAAACATGATGAGAGATCTTCCATGCTTGAAAGAAAATAATGAATCATGCGAAGGATGTCTTCTCGAAAAACAACACCGATTATCATTCTCGATTGTTAAAAAAGTTGACAAGTAAATCCACGTTAAATATTAAAAAAATAAGAGGGGAGTTAAAGTTCTTTGGAATTATAACACATCAATTTATCTTAGTTATTATGAAAGTGAAAGAAGAGGAGGGTCAAAATAGAAGAAGAGAACTCCTACTAAAAATTGTTTTCACTCCTCCAAAGTTAAAAAAGTCAAAGATTAATGGTATCATCTTCTTTAACTTTCCTTTTTAAGCAGTGGTTGCTTACAGATGAAAACAAAACTTAATAATTAAAACTCACGATCATGCTAGCTGAACTTTTTGACATTACTTGTAATAGAAAGATTATTATTGAGATTGCAAGAGGAAGATCATGATGAAAATTCATTAAGGCATATTCACGTTTTCCAAATATACACGGCGCATGCACTCTTTGATTCCAATTCTTTTATAGATACAAAAATTTATAATTTTAAGAAAATTTAATACATCAAGTTTCAATATTTTTGTTTTAAACTATTAAATTTTTTTAAATGTTTTGTTTTGATATAATATTTCAAATTTATTAATTATTAATTTTTTATTATAAGAAAGCATTTCAATTATTATTAAGTGACATTATTGAACAGTACATTTTAAAATTGATGGGAAAAAACTTACACATATTTATTGATACATTAATATGGTTTATACGGACAAATAAATACTCAGAATAATATAAAAAAAAAAAAAAATAAACTTCCAATATCGTTGATTTGAAAAGTCTATATAGCACATGTTACTAAAAAAAATAGAAATAGATCTATCAAACTTAGTCCACAAAATTCTTATTAACATTAATAGAAAAATAATTCTAACCTATCTTTGTTATTGATGTTTCTAAAAAAACAACTTTTGACAAACATCAGCTAAAAACAATACTAACTCAAATTAATACAGAAAATCATATTTGACATTAATCAAAATATATTGTTAATATTGATCCAGATAACTTTATAATAAATAACCCTACTATATATCGACGAAAAAAACCTTTGACGATAACTATGAAAAAATAATCATAATTAATTTGAATATGAAAGAATTTCAATAATATCAATTAAACAAATATTATTGAGCATCAACCTTAATTGAGTTAGATAAATTCTTAATGAACATCAGTCTGACACTATCTTAGTAAAAACATAACTAAAAAGAGAATGTAAAAATAAAAAATAAAATAAAATTTGAGAATATAAAAAATTTTAAACTTTTAGATTTTGCGTAAAAGTATTTAATTTTAAATAATCAAATCACTCTATTAAAATTTTAAATCTTAATATTTTTTAAATTATTTATTTAAGTTACATATTTTATAGTAAAATATTTCAAACTCTTTATGATAATCATAATAATTATGAATTAGCTTTCAAAATTTATTCATCTAAACATAATATTATATATTATCTCAATGATTTACAACTTCACGTTGTACTGGAATTTTGACATATCATGTTTAATATTCTTTTAATGAACCATTAGCAACAATTTATTTGGCTTATATAAGAACTATTTATTTCTAATTTCATTTCCACAATTTTAAATCTATTTAAAAAATAGTATAATAGACATTATAAAAAAAATTATACTTAACTTTTAAAAGTTGTTACGTATTAATCCACATCATCTATTTAAACTTTACAAAACTTAACTAAAAAATATTGGAACTCCGGTAATATACCGAAGTTTACCAATATAATATATTTTTGGATTATTATTATTATTGTATTAACTTTATCTTACTCTTTTAAACATTGTTAATTTATTTTTTTAAAACAATCCAATATATTTTATCAAATTGACAATCAAGTATTAAAATAATGACATGTGAGACAAATTGAAAGATATAATGGTGATGAAAGTGACCTATAATATTGATAGTAAATATTATACAATTATTTGAAATTAAAATAATATTTTATCAATTTTATTTTTAAATGAAGGTTTTTTATTTTAACTTTTTTATTTAATATTTTTTTAATTAAAAAATTATTTACAATAAAAGTACTTACAATAAAATTTTGATTAATAATTAAATGAATAATAGTTTTAATTGTCCTTATATATAAATATAAATGTGCGGTGCTCTCATTTCTTGAATGTTTTGCATTTGAGTTTGTCACTAATGTAAGCCACGTCAGAGAAGCATTAAACCACAGTCTCTCGGTCAACAATTTTACTACATTCAATGGAAAGGTAATCATTCCAAATGATAGTGTAGTGAGGTCGATTTGTTTTTTTTTTTTGAGTGGCATGTAAATTTAATTAATTACGTATACACACAAAAAGTCCACTTTGTTATAAATATTATGAAAATAAATTAGCCTTATATTTTTTTTTAATATTTATTAGAATTTATTTAAAATAAAATTTATTGAACTATTATATTAATCCTTAGATTATTATTGATTTATTTATAAATATTTAATTTCATATAAATGTTTCTTTGACAACTTTAAGTTGTCAATTTTTTTACAACGATACGTGGCGATTTTCTATTGCACTTTTTCAATTTAAATTTTAGGGTTGGAAAATGCAATGTTGGGGTATTTTTGGAAGGGGAAGGTAGAGAGAGAAAAACCCAATTGCTTTTTGCAATTTTCCTTTAAACCATACCTTCACGGTTTTCCTTCAACTCTTTCTCTTGTTCCCCTCTCATCTTCCCTTCTCTTGTTGGTCTCTCTGACAGAGACCATTATATCTCTTACCACCAAAGTGCATGCACCATTGTTGTTCGTCTTTCCGCTCTCGTTTTACTTGTAAAGGTTTTTTCTTTTTCGAATGTTGGGAATTTTCGAAGGCGTTCTCTCAGACTGTCTCCAACGAACCGCATAGTGTGTCGCGTTCTCTCTCACACTCTCGCGTTCTTCCCACACTGTCTTTCCCGCTCTCCATCAACGACTAAAGGTTTGTCTTTTTTCCAAGGTTGTGGCCTTTATTAGTGTCGTGGTTGGAAGGAATTTTTTTTTGGTGGTTTATGGTTTTTCTCAATGATGTTGATGTTGATGTTGTGATATTTTTTATTGTAGTATTGTTATTGTTTTGATTCATGGTTTAATCATTGCGGACATCCCTATTTGTGCATAATCGTCTCAAATAAATAGGTCCTCGTATTTTGAATGTTCTCAATTAGGTCCATTTTTTTGAAAAATTAAATCAATTTGGACCTTGTCGTTATTTGGGATGGATGACGTTAAAAATTGTGCTTCGTGGTTTAGTGACTGAGCAAATTTTATTGACGTGGAAGACTTTGGTGGTGTGAGGTGAATTATTTTTATTTACAATTTTAAAAAACTTTAATTTAATAAAAAATTACTCTTGTAAAATTCCAAATGCTGATTAATCTAGTACTCTAATATGAAACATTGTTTTCCCCTATCTTAATCCTTTTATCCTCACCAGAAAACCCTAGCCCAATTTCTCTTCCTCAATTCTTTGTTGCTTCTTACTAGCGGATCACCCAACCTTGGGAAAAAGAGGGCGTTTTGTAGTTCGTGGTTTTGACGATGGCGAGAATCTGGACCTTTGACTCGCAGTGTGGCATTGAGTGAAGAGCTAGCCTTTCTAGTTGTTTAGAGGAGGCGGCGACGCTGTGGAGGTGCGATCTGAGCAGGGCTTCTTCGTCATGCAACTTAGGGAGAGTTTCTTCCCCTTCCTCCATGGCACGAGCTCGCGTTGCTAGGAAAGAGAATTTCTTCTCCTCCTCTGATTGTGGGTTGCTTCGCAGGAGAGAGGCGAACTCTAGCGACAACAGTATTGCACTGGCGTGGCAATGGCACAACGAGGGCGCAACCTCTTCTCTAGTTCGGTTCGACCGCTAAAATGAGAAGCGTTGTTCTTCGTGTGGTTTTCTGATTTGGGGTTGTGGTTTCTGTAGGAAATTCTCTTCTTCTTCCCAAAAAAATTTTTGGGATCAATTTGGGTGATTCCTATTCTTGGGGTTTTGTCGCTTCTTTGCAGATTGATAGTCGTGAATTGGGGGTGTGGTTCGCAGGTTGTTGTTCTCCTAAGGTATAAGATTAGGGTTTCAATTTGATTTTTTTTTCTGGGGTTTCTGTTCTTCACGAATCTTGTTCCTTGTTGGGGTTGAAAATGGCTTGGCCATGGTGGTTTCCGCTTAGGATCATCTTACGATGGTGGACACGGTGTAGACTTGCAAAGAGACCAAAACATTAATAAAAATAAAAATAATAATAATAAAAATTAAAATAAATTTTATATTCCTTTTAATCAGATTTCCCTAATTAAAACGTCGTGTTTTGATAAATTAAAGTTTTTTAAAACTGTAAATAAAAATAATTCACCTCAGGCCACCAAAGTCTGCCATGTCAATAAAATTTGCTCAGTCACCAAGCCAAGAAGCACAATTTTTAACGCCGTCCATCCCAATTAACGGCGAGGTCCAAATTGATTCAATTTTTCACAAAAAGGGACCTAAATGAGAACATTCAAAATACGAGAACCTATTTGAGACGATTATGCACAAATAGGGATGTCCGAAATGATTAAACCTTGATTCATCAATGGAAGGAGGAAATAGAAATGTAAGTATAAGTGTAGTGAAAATAATTTTGTTTAATATTTTTTTTTTATTGAGGAATGTTAGTTTTTGATAATGTGTTGTGGATATTGTGTAGTGGCGCCTGAGAACATGGATGGATTCATCCAACATTGTGGAAATGAATGGCTTACTATGAGAACCTCATGTAACGCGTATTAGTAAGACTCCATTTAGGTGGTGTTTGGAAATTGTTAGCTTGTTAGAGGTGAATTTAAAATTGTTGAAGGAGATGGTTTGCTGGTGGGTTAGGCAACATCAAAGTTTTAGAGTTAATCAACAATTGGTTCCATTTAATGTTTTTTATGTGTTTATGAACTTAGGTTTAGAAATAGGGGGTTTAAACGTCCCTTTTGATCAATCAGTAGTTGGTATGATTGATGAAATGTTTAATCCAAAAACAACTACTTTGAAGGAGCTCATGAACAGGTTTAATATGATTGTACACAATGATGACATTGAGGTTCATGTAGTTTATCGGTTGTATCTATTAGTGTGGTTGGTTGTTTTTTACCCCTATGTTTCTAACATGTCTTGTGCAGTGTTAGATGACTTGGACAATATGTGTCTATATGATTGGTCCAACGCTTTATATAAAAATATTGTACATAATTTAAATAGATGTTGTAAGAAAATAATGTCGGGAGCTATCGTTGAGTCGTTGAGTCTTAGTGAATGTTGTTGTCCAAGTAACATGAGTTTTAATTTATTATGTTAATGGAATGGACTAAATTGTAAATTTGGCTAACTATTTTTCCTAGTATTGTAGCTTTGGTCGTTTGAACGACTTTCTTTGCATGGTTATTCTTCTCATAGGAGATTCCCGCGCATATGGCGATGATTTCCGTTTAAGTCAAGGACGAAAAAAATAGAGGTTTTGTTTCAGGTAGGAGATGTAAGTGTGTTTATCCTCTGTTATTTATTTTCTATAGTTATTGATGTTCTTATTTCACTAAGGTTTTTTTGTTTGATTGTTATAGGTATATTTCGATTGGTACGTAAGTGAGCAGGATTGTGGAGAGTCCGCCATCTGTGCGGCTTTCCGTATGGATGAGGAAGTGATGCCTGAAGGATCGAGGCATGAAGGATCGATGGTTGAAAAAGAAAAAATTGAAAAGTCAGATGACGAGATTTGGGAAGCAACTGTTGAGGAGAGAATGAGGGTAAACAACAAAAGCTATGAAAATTGAATGCGAAGATTGCATCTCTTACTCAAGAATTATCTTAAATTCATCAAGTTGCAAACCTAGGAGATGACCATTGTCCAGGTCCTGAGTTTGGGTTTGGTGTTGATGTTGATCTCAATGAAGAATCTGCAGGTGCATTTGATGAAGAAGCTATTGGTGGAGCTGATGAAGAAGCTGCAACTGTAGCCGATGAAGAAGTTGCAGGTGCAGCTGATGAAGAACTTGCAGCTGCATTTGATGAAGAAGCAGCGGTTGAAGAACCTGATGGTTGTGCTATTGAACGAATTGTGATTCAAATTGATGATGATGTTGTTGATGATGAAAAGGAGGGTAATGATGAACCATTGTCGATACCCCATTTGTGCAGTTATGTTGGTGATCCTTCAATTACTATGGATGTCGATAAGTTGTATTACGTAGTTAGTCTAAGAGACATTTCACGGAGGTAATTGATGAATTTTTTATTTTTCATTGAAGAAACATTTTGGTATTTAAATGAATATTGTTTTATGCTTAGGATTGTATTCGAAATAATTGGTCAAACCTTCATCATAAACGAATGTTACACTTTAGGGTCAACCAGATATGTCGATAACATGGTAAATATTTAGTCACATGAGTTTATGTTAAATGTTCATAGTGATGTTATTGAATCTACATTTTTCAGTGTGTTAATGTTAAGTTATGTTAATTTTTTGTAGGTGATGTTTTTTGCTACAACTATTTTTATGTACTTTGAAAAAAGGTCGTACAGAGTAGTAAAGAGGGTTCTATTTAGTCCGTTATATGGGGTAAAACATATTTTTTATGATAGCATATCTTTGATGGTACAATTTATCTGGGGTAAAACAGAGTAGAAGACCAATGATGGAAAATTCTGGTTTGGTAATCGATTAAAGTGAGGTCGTAAACTATTACGCGAGCAAAAACTTGATTTTGTACACAAAGTCCAATTGTAGTATCTAGCTGTGACAACATCACTCACCAACAACCTTTTGGGTCTGTTCTGGGTCAACGTATCCCTTTGTTGACATGTTTTAGTCAATCCATTCAGATGTTGTTTATTGTGTGCACTAATTAGCATCTTGGGTCATTCAATGTATGGCAAACAAGAATCCCGAACATTTTATTCAATTTCTAGTAAAGTTAACATGATGATTACAATGATACTATAACATCAAGAACATACAAAGTAATACATTGAACCTTAACAACATCATAAAATCTTGGTTAGTAATGTTACAACAATCCTACAAATTGTTGCAGTTGTCATAAAAAATATTACAGTCATCCATAGAAAATATAATTTCACCTATATTAGGAAATAAACATTAAATAATATGATAAAATAACTAATTGTTCTCTTGTTGTTTGGATGTTGATGGTTGTTGAGATGAAGGAACCAATTTGCGGAGGATGTCATCCACATTTTTTCTGCCCAAAGCGGGGGTCGAATCACAGGTTTGGGGATTTCCTTGACGAGGTCGTTTGTTAGAGGACAAATGTCAGTTGCATAAACCTTGACTACATTATGATGCACGATATTTAGGTAGTGGATTCTGCTAAATGGATTGAAGGAAGGTACTTAAATGAACAAATATAAATAATATCAAAAACACTTAGAAAGATAAATGAAACTTATTTTGATTTAAGTAGTCATAGGAGGGGTTACAAGGTTGAGTAACAAAATGGAACCAACTTCGATATGTGGTCGAAATTGAGGATCTTCAAGAACTTTCCTGTGCAAGGAAGCCAACATCGTCGCAGTTGGGTTCTGGTCACATGAAATCATTCATTAGTTGACTTAAACAACAAAAGTTGTAGTTTGGAACAAATATTACCTTGAAAGTCAGTTGCATGTCTCCCAATCCTTTGGGCTTACACTCTTTGACAATGGAAGCTACAAATGGCAGGACCGGTAATGATTTTGCAGATTTAAGAGGATTCACATTCTCCATTTTTTTCATCTGTGATGAGATCTGCAATTATCAATGTGATGCCAACAACAAATTGGAGTGTTTCATTTAACATTATATTTTAATGATTGTAATGAATATCCTACCATGATGTTCAATGAACATTTGTGCCCATTTCCATGCGTTGAAGTTGAAATCTTGTTCATGTGTTGCCTGAGCAACATCACGAGCAAATTCTTGAGTTTTTTGTGGTTCTTCTCTTGTTGTCCTATTCATGAATGTCGCTTGAACATTCCCAGTCGGACCAAGTATAAGCATTGATGAAGCATCACACTTTTTCAAAAATGCTTCAAGAATGTCGTCATCCACGACAAGTCCTTCCCATACATCCATACTTTAATAATTTGCAAAAAATTGAATTTAATGTTTATGTAACATCAACAATGTATGTGAAGGTCACACAAATTGATAACAAATGAAAATAATTTACATGACTTCCAAAAAAAAATTGACCAATTTAATTACACTACAATGTGCCATGGATATATATAAACACGACTAGACTAAGTATTTGTCATTTAATTTTAGTGTTTAGTAATATAATATAATATTATTATTTTTCCTATTTCATGTTCCATTTAATGAAACAAGCTTCGTTGAGTAACGTGCTACTTACTTCATGTAAGAGAAAATCCTTTGTCTTGGTTGAATACTTGCATTAAATATGGGGAATTAAAAGTGACTTGCACAAGTACTTTTTTGTCAGCACATTCAATGCATGCTTCCTTAACCAAATGAATGCATTGATTATCAACATAGCTTCTTTTCAACAACCCTTACTTCCTTCCAAAATACTTCATCTTCTTCCATTCAATGACAATTTTCTTGCTTCTCCCATCCTTCTGCATTAAAGTCCACTTTAATATCCTGGTGTGAAGGTTGGTGACGACGACAAAAGCTTCATTTAAGGGCGCACCAAATTCATTGAACTTCTATTGTAGTACGTGTACTTCTTTTTTATTTCCATTACTCATTTCTATTAATGTATTTTATTTTTTATTTAAATTTTGGTATATGATGATACCAATTTTCGTATTAAGTATTAGTTAATAGTGAAAGTTTTTCATTACTAAATAGTGTTATTTTTAGTTGATGAAGCATCACTATGTTTATTGTCATTCCACTATGATCAGGGTATAGGTGGTTGTAATGGAAAACAACCCAAGTAATGTGACTGTTCTGCCTGAGTGTAATGATAATATTAATAACCATAGTGACAATTGTTTGGACTTGGAGTCAACGTTGCATGTGTGTTTTCAGACAATGGAAGAAGCCAAAAAATTTTACATAGACTACGGGATTAGATGTGGATTCAGTGTGCGTACAAGAACTTCAAATAAGGATGACAACAACGATGTGTATTACTTGAAATTGATTGCTCAAGGGAAGGGAAGTATCTGTCTTCCATCAGACCCGAGGTCAAAACACTTCGTAGTTAGGCTAAACAATGTCCAACTGGAATAACCATTGCAAGAAAAGATGGCAAATGGTTTATAAGGACCGTAGTGCTAGACCACATCCATGATCTTTGCCCCAACACCTCTAAACTAATTTGTGGTAGTAGAATGTTAAGCATGCAAGCCAAATACAAATTGGAGGTGAACGATGATGCGAGAGTGCAGATTAATAAGAGTTTCCTTAGCATCGTCGGCGAAGTAGGTGGATTTGAAAATATGGAATTTGTGGAGTGAGATGCATAAAATTACATTAGCCAACATAGAAGATCGTTATGTAAGTATGGTGATGGTCAAGCCCTCCTACATCACTTTTCAACAATAAAATATTTAAATAACGAATTTTTCTATGATATCAAATTGGACAAAGGAAATAGAATTGTAGTGTTTTTTGGGCTGATGGTAGAAGTCGAGCTGCGTGCGAAGAATTTGGTGATATCGTATCGTTTGACACCACCTACTTAACAAACAAGTACGACAGGCCATTTGCACCCTTTGTCGGAGTAAACCATAATGGACACTCCATTTTACTTGGTTGTAGATTCCTCTAATCAAAGGACACAACTTCGTTTGTATGGTTATTCTAGTGTTGGCTTAAATGCATGGCTAAGAAGGCCCCCAATGGTATTATAACTGACCAATGTAGGGCAATGGCAAATGTCATTGAAGAAGTGTTCCCTAATACCAAGCATAGGTGGTGTTTATTGCACATCATGAAAAAGTTGCTAGAAAAATTTCAAGGGTATAAAAATTATGTGGCTATCAAGAGTAATCTAAAGGTGCTTGTGTATGAGTGTGGTAGTTCAACGGAATTTGAGAATGGTTGGGAACAACTACTGACCAAACAAGGCTTACAACACAAGGAATGGTTATGTAATTTGTATGACGAGAGACAAAAATGTGTACCTTATTACTTGAAGAATCAATTTTGGGTCGGTATGTCCATTACTCAAAGAAGTGAGGGAATGAATGCTTTTTTTTATGGATTTATCAATTCCAGTACCATACTTCAACAATTTGTGGTTCAATATGATAATGCCCTTAAAGTCAATGCCCAAAAAGAACTTCTGATGACTTGGAAAAAGAACTTCCATGACTTGCTAAACATTTTGGGTCCAGTTCATCCTTGCCAAATAACATCATCAGTGAGGGAGGTCAACTAATGTATGACAATCTGGTCAGCGATACTGTAGGCGATGCTGTAGGTGGAAGTGGTGATGTACTAGTTCGCAGCCCTATAGTTGTGAAGCGAAAAGGCCGACCGCGCGAACAGGTTGAAGTCAACCGTTGAAAGGAGTAAAAAAAAGGAAAACTGCTTCAAGTAAGAATATTTCAACGCCATCAGTACAACAAGTTATGTTATGAGTAATTAAATTGGTTGTGTCTTTCATTTATTACTTAATTTTGTTAAATGTATTGTGAATTGTAATTGTGTTCAATTAGGAGACAAGAACATCTGATGTCAGAGAAAGTCCGGATGTTGTCGAGTTTGGATCTCAACCTTACTAATTTTCACAACTATCTGAAGTGCCTCCACCTGGGTTTATGTCTTTGTTGGAGGCTGTACATAACAATGTAGATAACAATCTTCTTTGATGTATATAACTTTCATATTCTATGTATATGATATGTAGGTTTGCCTTACATTGTTGTGTAATTGTTGTCCAAATCAATACATGAAATTGAAGATAATACATTGCTTGATGACCAATGTCAAAATGTCGTTTAATGTCCATAACTGTTACTGAAAGCATGTGCATTACTTACACAGGTCCATGGTTCAAAATGCATGATTGGCCCAGAAAACAGACGTGTAATCGATTACGACTATCCTGTAATCAATTACACTGGAAGGTGTTGCCATATAAATACCCCTGTTAATGGCCCATTATTGAAACCCTACTTTTTTTTCCGCCAAAACTCTGCGCATGATAGTTCTCTTTCTCACCCACTTCCCCCATTTTGGGTCCCCCTCTTAACTGCCCACCCTTGAAATACCCTTCCATCTTTCTTCCCCCTCAGAAAACCCTAAGAAATCTTTAATGGCTGATCGCGCTACCAAGAAACAAAGGTCATCTACTTCCACTGTTGGACGTCGCCGCCGTAGTCCACCACCATCCCCACCACTAACAAGCAATGATTTTTTCTCCACGATTGAGCAATATGAAAGGTTTGCTAACCATTTTTTCGACCGACCAATCGTGGAAAGTAAATACCTTCAGGGTGGTTACTCTAAAGAAATGAATTTTGAATTCTACGACATGTGGTCAATGGTGGGCTCAAGGAGTGCAAATCAAGATCCATCTTTATTAACATTCACAAAAATTGTTACAATAAATTTTTTTGTTCATCTATGTATAATAATCTCTTACTTTCTATAACAAATAAATACTCAAATCACTCTTGTTTCGCACAATTTCCAGTGTAGGGAGTTCTAAGCGTTTTACTCTTGTAACACTTTTGTGATCCGACCCTCAAAAACCTCTGTATCGTGGGTTGGATGGTGTAAATGCATCCTGGGCTTACAAAGGCAATGTTCATGTGGGATTCTTGACAAGGTGTATTGTATCCACCATCATGTTTATTCCTCTATTTATTCTTTCCTTCAGCCAATTCTGCCTCCAAAGCAACAACCTTCGTTTCTAGTTCTTCAATTAGAGAATCTTGTTCCTCTAAAGCACACATAAAACTTTCTTTGCGTTTTTTTGTTGTTTACTTTTCGGTGTTGGTTGGTCCTCCTTCTTGTCCCTTCCAACTTTATTAGGTGATGTATTAACTAAGCACAAATAAGTTTCCTTGCTTGAAGCACCAACATCATCACCCACCTGAAATTTAACAATCATTAAAATAGTATACAACCATTGATTTTATCACCAAAGATCACCGAATCTATTATAACATACAAAACTCAAACAACAAAGCACATACCACACCCCTCTCAATAACACGCCTGATGAAGTTTTCACCGACATTTTTATTCCACCAATGCAATATTTTGGGGAATTTCTTTATAATACCTTCGAAAGTCAAAATCCAAGCCACAACATGAAAATAATTACATCTTAATCAATAAACAAAATTTACCTTCAATATGTAAACATATCCATCAACATACATGTTGTTTGTACCCTTTCCTTTCTTCAATGTTATAGAAGCTTTGCATAAACTACATAACAAATAACGATAAATTATACTACCCCAACAATAATTATCTTAACCACCTAAATTGTCAACAATTTTAAACATAATTGGAAACACTTTTCTGCTACGGTTAGGAAATAAAACTTCAGATATCCCAACCAAAATGTACAAGCTACAAAAATGTGATAAAGGGAAGTTTTCATGTTCTTCCAACAAAAAATCATATATAAATTTCAAATTATGTTTTCCTTCACCAAAGTATTTTCCACACTCACTACCTTTTAATTCCAAGTTAATATTTTCTCCATCTAAACTCAACCCTAATCCTAAACAAAAATTGTTTTCGTTTAATTTTACAACTCTATCTCGAAATAAAAACTCACCACTCAAATCAACCCATCTAACCAATAATTCACTCAAAATATTCCTACCAAGTTTAATAGTATCACTCAAATCTAAAAATCATTGAAATGGCGTCTTCTCAATAAGTGACATGTGTTCCTCACTCAATCATTCATTCAAAGTACAAACATACTTAGTTTTCAAAGAATGACAAACGCACAACTGCATCAAAGAAAACAAAATAAGAAAAAGGAAAAACTCAAAAACGATAACCAAAAAATTTAAACAATAAATAAAATCCCACATAACAAAAACACAACAACCAAAACCGAAAACACAAATAAGAAAAGGGAAAAACTCATTTACCTTGCTCGAACCACCAATGTCAACGGAGGGTTTCATTGCTCACAATACCGTCAACGGAATGAAACCAAAAAGGTCAAAACTTTAACACAAACGAGAGTTTTTGGTTTGTCTCACGCAAATGGAGAGAGAACGAAAATGGGGAGAGAACGAAAAATGGGAAAAATGAGAGACTGGAAAGAGATGAAAAACGACAAGGGATAATTTTGAAATCAACAATTTCTGAACCCTAAACCCTTTTCACGTCACCATTTTACATTAAAATTTTATTTCAAACAAATCAATCATGTGGTGACAACTGGTGTTGTAAAAAAGTCGGCAAAGAAAGGTTGTTAATATGTCAACATCATTAACATATATCATACAGAAAGAAATATATGTATCAAAACTCTTGCATTAGTTAAACATAGGATCGAGTTATATAAACAGTAACAATCTTTTCAATTTTTTTTCTTTATTTTTATTGTATTAAATAGGTCTTTCATAATCAATTTAACATTATTAATCATCTTTTTATTTAAAAAATAAATAAAAATACATTATAAAAGATATATTTATCGACAAAATTTATCAACAAAATTTATCGTCAAAATTTATTAATATCACCAAAAATTTTTATAAAATTTATTAAACAATTTATTGATAAAATTTATTAACAAAATTTATCAACAAATATTTCCTTATATTATAACAAATATTTACTTATATTATATAAATATGTTTGTAATTCAAATTCTAATTTATTAATAAATTTTATTAAAAAAATTATTTAAGTTGATAATATATATATATTTTGGTGATAATTCAAATTTTAATTTATTATTACAAATTTATTTAAGTTAATAAAATTTGTAAATAATTTTAGTTTAGTGATGAATTTTTTTCTTTGATAATTGAAAATTTCTGATAATAACATAATACATACCAATTAATAATACAAGAACCATATACTTTTTAACATAAAAAAAAATATTCCAAAGTGATATCTGTCAGATATCTTAATTAAAAAACTAATCAAGAAAAAATTCACTTTACAATGATTCAAACATAAAAGAAAATTCAATAAAAAAACATATTTAATAATAAAATTGTATAATATCAAAGTCTCTCCGAACTAATGCACCCAAACTTTTAGCTAAAGCTATATAATGTAAAAGAAAAATTTTCCACATGGTCATCATTAATAATATATTACTTAACCATAAAAAAAATTAAATATCGAATTAAGTTTTCTTTTAAAATAAAAACTTAATCTAACTCTTTTCATCCCATTGTAAACAATAAACATTTTAAATATAACTTCTCATTTTAATAACATACCATTACTAAGGCTTTGTTCTCTTGAGTGAATTTGAGACAGAATAATTGAGGGGATTTGAGAGGATTTGAAGATAAATTTTTTTGTCGTTTATTTGAGTGAATTTGGAGGTAAATGAGAGTAGATTTGGAAGTCAATTTTTTTAATTTGTCACGTCAATAAAATCCTATATTAATTCTCACAAATTTTACTTCCAAATTCCTTCTCATTTACCTCCAAATTCACTCAAATAAACAACAAAAAAATTTACCTTCAAATTCTCTCAAATCCCTTCAATTACTCTCCCCCAAATCCACTCAAGACAACAAGACTTAAAAGATAATTTATATAAAACTAATTTATATATATATAATTAATGTTATTACAATTATTAAAATATAATTATAGTGCTAAAGTATATACACAATGATTTTGTACAACTACAAGATAATATTATACTAATCCAAAGTATAGTAAGATTCTTCAAAAAAAAAAACTTATAGATAACCAAATCATCTTAACACTATATTGTATCAAGCACTACATTATCGTCTGCTCACACTATTAAGATGATCATTGCAAACAAATAGAATACATAGACAAAACAACACAAAAGAAAATGGTAAGTTAATGCGCAAAAGAATATTCAAACAACATACATATAGTTATCGTCTCACACCATTCATTTATTAAAACAAACATATCATATATGAAGACTCATAATACTCAATTATTGAGATACATATATTGATATCAAACTCTAATGAGTTATGCACTCGTGATGGTGGAACAACTTACCTACCTAAACTACCACACAAAATGTTAGTCCGTTAACCACTTTTGGCTAAGGTAAAGCCCTCAGATTAGGAACTCCTACAGTTCTCACCACATACCACATCCTTTTCTACTTGAGATTGGACTATTATTAGAACAACAAGATAACTTCTAATACTAAATCATTATATCAATACATAGACTAGTGAAATACCACCATAGAATCTTGCCACAAGATTCATGGAATTATGTCAAACACAATTAAAATACTTATCATCATTACAATATCATACTTAAATAGATGCCATAATATTCTTAAACATACATAAAGTAATTGAAATTCTATATCAAACAACCATGGAATAAATTTTTTTTAAACATGCATACTACTGCTTATAAGTGGTGCCCAACATTAGGCTTCTTGACAAAGGTGACGCACAATGGTGGTCCTAACACTCACTACCAAACCTTTCGCAAAAGATAGCGCTCAATGTCATTCTTCTCGCAAAAAGTTGTGCTTAATGACACCCTCATTCCACTCAGCATCCTGAAACAAAAATCTTCCAAACCTGCAATGAAATATGGCGCTCAACGGTGCCCTACTATAGCTTAATGCCAAAGCATTCACATTTTTTTGCATTCAGCGATACAAAACTGACACTCGTCAGACCTGCATAATGAACTATCACTCAATGTCAGCCTGTTACTGTTGAATGTTGTATCAGATATCAACAAATGAATTTATGTGATTTTGGGAAAAAAGAACTTGTTTAAATGATAAAATTGGTATTCCTTTCTCAGTACTTTGGTAAAAAACAACTTTTAATGTCAAGGCATATACCAACTAGCTCAAATAATCATGTCCTAAGTTCCTGTATCAACACAAATTCAACCAAAACAAACAACATATAAAACATCCAAAACAAACCAAATTGAGTAGATCAAGCATCACCATACAACTCAATCATGCAAATCAAAATTTCAAGATATCTATAACTTAAAAGTAATGCAATTAGCTTTCTTTACTTGAAAGACAATCAAACAACTAGAGAACCCTTAAAACACCCTCAAATGCACATGAAGTTATATCTTCCCCTTTGAACAACACAAACACGATCATGGCATATCATTAAGATCACTAATCAACAGAGACTGGAAGGGAAAACTCAAACATTACATGTAAGTAAAAAAGGGTCACATTCAGAGAAAGAACAAACAAACCCAAAAATAGTAAATAACCAACTTACTTTTTTGGAGAAACTAATTGTACAAAAATGGAACTCGCCTCAAGGATCACCCTAGCGGTCTTCGATCTTCAAACAGATGAATAAGTAATAAGAAAATTTAGAGAGAAGAGAGCGAGCTTTAGAAGGAAAGGGTTTAGAGAGATTGCGTGTTTTTAAAATAATAAAACTTGTTTATAAGAATTCTATTTATACTTTAAACTTTTATTATTAAAATAATCAAATCCCACCATTCTACTACACATTATCAATTCTAAAACACGACTTTTAGACTCTTACACTAAATTACTAATAAATTTTACCAACATTATTGATTAATATTTTTGTCATAAATAAAAATTGTAATTTATAAACAAATATTATCAATATATTTTATTGAAACATCCATTATTAATGAATATTTTCATTAGTTAAAATTTTAAACATTTGTTAATAATATATATATATATATACACATGACTCAACATCAAAATGTTTACAACAAAAATTTGTTTTGCTTTGAGATAATTGTTTAACAATAATGTTATCATAAAATCATTTATAAGATTAAAATGTTTAAACGCTATCATATATGTTTTGAGGTTTAACAAAACAACATTAAACGAAATGAGCATATAAATAGGTTATCACTAGAATATCGGAATAGTTGAAATATGTGATAAGTTAAATACTCTGAAAACCTAGTAACTTAGGAAAGTCTGAGAAAACATTCAGGCTTAAACCAGACGCAACACTAAATGATTCCAAAGTTAAAGCGTCAATGAGAGTCATGCGAAATGCAGAAGCTAAACTGAACATAATGGTAATCAGTCAAACTCTCAAATAGATAAGAATGTAAAAGTGTCAAGACAATGTTTTTGGTAAGTCATTTGAAAGTCTCAATTAATATTCCAGAAAACTTGTGGAAGACAACTCACTAAACTTTCTTGTTGAAGAAAGAAGAATCTTAAAAGCGTTTACAATAAATTAGACGATACCACGAGCTAAACCATCCACTTCATCCAACAATGAGGTCTTGAATCATGTATGGTGTCTTAATAAAAAGCTTAAATGATAAAATGCTACCTGAGTGGTAGAAAATGTAAAAACCACTTTATTGTTTTGAACAAGCATTAAATGTTATTAAATGCTCAATGTTCAATAACAACAAAAGGGATAAGAGAAAAGACATATTTCTTGCATGCATGGCTACTCTACTTTGTGTAGATAACCTTCTACACGCATCCACATGCTCCATTGGATACATAGTAGAAGTGGACACTAGAAATAAAGAAGACATTCACGAAATGTTCTCTCTATCAAAAGTCATGCCAGAAAAATAGTATAACATACTTCTATCAAAGTACTAAAAAGCAAGCCTATTCTGACAAGTTGACTTTAACCAACGGCTGTTTCACACGACAAGACTAAGAAGACACAATATTCAAGGAAAAAGCTTAGTCTAACGGATATCTTTTGGAAAGCCTTTAAATTGAAGATGATTTCAAGAAAGAATCAAGAGAATAGCTTACAAAAAGAGAATAACATACAAAGAGAAAAACATACAAAGAGAAAAGAAAATATCGTCGAGAGAAAAGCACATAAGAGCTCAAGAACTCAAAGAGAATATTTGAAAAGAGAAAAAGCTCAAGTCAAGAAACACTCTCAAGTTTCATTGTAATATAAGCTTACTATTTGTAAGTAGAGAGAAAAGAGAGAAAAACACCTAGTGAGTCTGTAGACTAAATTGTATGGAACATATATACTTTTTGTGAGAGTAATCGTCTAACGACTTGTAAGCAATCAGATTGATTAACTCAGATGACACTAGTAAAAAATAGGATTTTTAACGCGCTATAAACGCCTCGGTTTTACTGAAACCGAAGCGTATAAAAGCGCGGTGGCATTATCGTAGTTTTAACGAAAGTATATGTCTCGGTTCTCCGGGACCCGATGCCTAAAGGGGATACTGCCTCGGTTTTGAAAACAATCGAGTCAGAAAACACTAATTCCACTTACAAAAAGGACTTTCACCTGACAACTTTTCTTATATAGAGGTTCTACATCGGTTATCTAACCAACTGAGGCAGTAGAGGAGGTGAGAGAGGGTAAATTTGATATTAGCTTTTCACCTCCATATTTTCTCTCGACCCAATCACCTCCCTCCTCTCCGACTCACTCTCATCAACCACTGCCAACCCCTCGTCCCTCCTCCACTTCTCCTCCATGGCCCCCTCGTTTTCTTCACCGCGCCCCTCCTCCTCCCTTCCCAACCCCAACGCCGCCACCACCACCAACAATAACAACCCCAACACCACCAAGCGACACCCAATGATGCTCCCTCTACGACCTCTTCTACCCCGTCTTCAAAAACGTCGTGGACAAGCTCAAGCCACACATCGCCCTGTCCAATCTCTCCCTACCCTCCGACTGTGCCATCGCCATGGTCCTCTTTCGCCTCGCCTACGGCCTCTCCGCCAAAACCCTCACTGCCCGCCATCAACGCACCACCAGAATCGCAGCCTCATCTTCATCGCGAGAGAGAATCTTCCATGGCCATCTTCACGAAGCTCCGTCGTCAGCCTTGCAACCTCCATCTACATCGCAACTCGATCAGAGAAATCTGGACAGCGGCGCAAGCAGAACGCGCCACCATTCATCTTCATCACCTGCAAACCCAGAAATCAGAAAATCCCAATTGCCATAGAACCCTAAATTGAGTCGTTGTTCAACCTCTCGAGTTCGTCTCCTCGTACAGATGCACGAGCCTCACGTCGCTATGAACCCTAGATTGCATCAATTGAAACAAAGCTTGGTCGGTTGTGACATCGTGAGCCTCGTCTCTGACGACACCAAGTCCAACTCCATCGTCTACACCAATGCCAGATTTGTGGCCATCGTGAGCCTCGAGAATCCCCTTCACGTCTCTCTCTACGGGGAACATGCCTATTCGGCCACCATCGCGCGTTTCTCCCCCAATGGCGAGTGGGTTGCCTTCGCCGACTTCGTTCGCGCTTTCATGTTAGTTCCTGATAAACTTCTAGGATCTTCTTGAAGCTTCTCAGTGTGTGTGTGTGTGTGTGATCTATTATGTTTGACTTCATTTGATTTTGAGATCTCTTTTGTTGATGATGTTGTATATTGTGCGATGAAGGTGCGATGAAGCTTCTCTATGTGTTGTGTATTGCTTTGTGGTGTATGTAATAATTTCTTATATGTTGTTGTTCTTACTATGCTATGAACCCCCAAAATGAAGCCTTGAGTTCTGACCCTCCACTCCTGAAACAAGCTTATTGGTTGGTTGACTGTGAACAGGTGGTGCCTAAGCCAAAGAAGGAGCAAGAAGTGAGGAAAGTGGTGATTAAGAATGAAAGCTTGAAGGTAGTAGTGGTCAACAAGCAATGTCAAGGAGATGAGGATGTTGTTTACCAGCTTTGGGAACATCAGCAAGATCATTCCATAGTGAATCAGTATCCTAAAGGTTGAAAAAATTAAAAAAAAGAAACATGTTACTGCCTCGGTTACCTAAAAACCGAGGCATAATCATATCCTTTCACTGCACTAGTGTGAGTTAAGGATTACTAGGCGACGTATCAGGTTGATACCAAGATTGTTTAGTGGAAACCAAGAGTGGGTGAAACTCAACTAGACTATATATCAGGTTGATACTAGGAGCGTTTAGGGATACCAAGAGTGGTGAAGAATACTGCACAACCAGAAGTGGGTAAAACTCAACTAAGGAGCATATCAGGTGGATATGAAGATTGTCTAAGAATACTAGGAGTGATAAGAATATTTAGTTGTAATCTTATTGAAGATTATAGTAGAACCTTCTAAGGTTAGAGGAGACTAGACGTAACTCAGTTGGAATGAACCAATATAAAAACATATGTACACTTATTGTTTTATTCTCTCGTTTCTCTTACAAACTTACTATTGCACTTTCATTTCTAATATATGAACTTCCTATATTAAGCGACTATTATTAAAACAGAAGCTTTGTTAAGATGTTACAATGAATATCTCTTAATAATTGAATAACACATTGTTTAAATCAATTTCAAAGTTGAGTTATTAAACAACCTAGGTAAAATCTTTCATCATAAGCGAAGCTGTTATATCATATCGATTTGGAAAAAATTTCCAATAACACTATTCAATCTCTTTCTAATATTTTTCAAATACTTCAAATAATGTTCTCGAATTATACCACGATGGATTCAAAATACTTTAATAAAAATTTTAAGCCATTATACGCCGCTTGGAACATGAAACTATGAAAGCATTAAAACTCAAACTTCAAACTTCCATTAAAGTTTTGAAAGATTCCAAACGTTTTCACTAATGGGATCCTAATCCTTCAAAATAATTTATTATTATGATTCTTTTAATTAGTATAAAATGATAGTTTGATAAACGGTGGGGAGATCCCGTCTGGCTTTCTAAAAGAAAATCCTTTCCCTTTCTCTCGGGCCCTCATACAAAAACAAATATTCGCACAAGTTTAAACAAAAACTTTCATAATATTTTTATATATCCATAAAGAGATTCCATACAAACAAATTAAGATTCTTTCTTTCACTGTAGGAATAACGTTTCCTTCTTGTGTGCACACACTTCAATATAAAACCTCTAGTTGACATTGGTTTAAATATGAACCACAATTTCGACAATTTAAAATGAATTCCATCACAATCAGTTTACTTTAATTAAAACAAATGGACTCTAATTACTCAACAATTTAGTGATTAGAGGACGAACTGCCAATACCTCTACATTTAAATAAAGTTTAATTATAATGAGTATATTTACACTATTATTCATCTAAAAACAGATTATACTTGTACTTACAGTATTTATAAGTGTATTTCAGTTAAATTCTTTTAAATATTATTTCAAATATGCCCTTTAGTAAAACTTCTCCTGTTCGTAACTGGAGTTATTTTCATTATTTAAAAGCAGAAACACAAAAACCCAGCAGATATTTATTGGAGGAGATCTGTACTTGTGGGACAAGAAACACAAAAACAAACAAAAAATATTAACTATATGATATAAGTACAAGACATGCAAAAATAATAAAAAAATATTTTTAATAATTTTTTTATAATATTTTTTATAACAATTTATGTGATAACTCATAATTAATTCGTTTTAAATATATAAATTAATAAAACAGTAATACATAATCTAATAAAAAAAATGTTAATCATAGGTAAAATGTAAAATAGAATTAAAAAACAATGGATCTCAAAAAAGAACAACGTACGACCACGTGTCGAAAGATAAGAGGAACCAATTATAGGTCAGTCTTGAATGTGCCAGTGGACGGTATGAATTAAAGGAAAACGACAACGTTTCATGGAGCCACTTGGTGGAGTCATATCATTTTTCATTACTGACGTTATTCACGTCATTATGCATATAAATACGTGGCTTTGGGAAGCGTTGTGTATACCAAAATTTCTTAAGTTGTTCAACTTCTCCCACATTATACGACGTCGTCGTCTTCTTGTTCTTCTTCTCTGCTCTTTTCTTTCTTTTCTTAGTCTGATTTTGATTCCATTATCACATCACAATGTGTGGTATTCTTGCTGTTCTTGGTTGTTCTGATGACTCTCGAGCCAAAAGGGTTCGCGTCCTAGAGCTCTCTCGCAGGCAATCATTTTTTTCTATTATTCTATATAATTAAGTTTACTTTACATGCATGATCAGTATAGTGTTTTCGTATGTTTACTCAATCAGAAATAGCATAAGTTTTTAGAATAATTATCGTAAAAATAAACAAAATTGTCAAAACAGATGTATTTTGATGAATGAAAAAGCGAGAAGAGTTTTAATGGTGTAAATTTTTTAGATATGTTGAAATAGAAGACGCCACTCTATTTGCTGGTTTTGTAGATTTTAAAATTTATATAATTCGAAGAAATGATCAGTTTTATTTAAAATTTAATAAATAGGTAAATGTTTTATTTATTGAAAATTGAAGTATTATAATTTGGACGGACATAAAGAAAAACATGTGACCAAGGTGACGAAAGTTTGAACTTTGTAGTGGAGCCTCAAATTATGATTGTTCTCACTCAGTTAGATTGACAAGGTAAGTGGGCAACTATGAATAAAATATATTGTAAAATAAATCACACCGTTTGTTGTTTTTATGTATACTATGTCTTCAAATTTCAAATTAATTTTTAGTTTTTATTGAATTTTGTCTTAATATGTTATATATATTATTTAAATTCATTTAAAAGTACAATTTAGTTGATTTAGAAGTCAGTATATATATTTTTTATCAATTTTAATTTAATTTAATTTAGTTTCGTCTCCGAAAAAACCAAATACAGATGTGAGTTGTGGGATCTGATTGAAATGCAATTATTGGTTATATTTGGTGGGAAGCTTCCAAAAAGTGGATGACGATTGAAATCAAATAATTGAAAGGGATTAGTTATGAGATCATTCATTAGTTGTTTTCTATACTAATCTCAGTACGTTTGAGAAAAAAAAAAACATGTTTTCTCAATTTCACTTCTTTTTATAAAACTATCAACTGAAATTTAGAATAATTTTTAAAACAATTTTTTTATAAACCTATAAATTAAATTATTTTTTAATGTTTCTGCCTCTCAAATTTGCACAAACCTTTCCAGTCTAGAAATTTAATTGTTACTCACACGAAAATAATCATTCACAAGAATAATTAATTACTAAAAAAATTTAACTTTTAGAAGTTGTCTCAAATACATTTCATGTAGAACAACATAAATATATATTAGTAAAAATTGAAAAACTTGGGTAACATAGTAAAGAATATTAGATTCTTTTTATGTTCATAACTCATTGATATAATAGTGTTTTTATAATTTATCTTAAAGAAAGATAAATATGTGTCTTTTATAGTTTAGAAATCAAGATAACAATATAAACTCAAATTAAGGTTCAAGTTTAATAATCATATATTATTATAATAAAGAATTTTACATCATCAAATATATATATATATATATATATATATATATATATATATATATATATATATATATATATATATATATCTCAATATGATTTTCAAACTTTATGACAAAATGAATAGAATACGGGTTAAGTTATGATTGAATTATGAAACAATTAAGAAACTTATATTTTCTTATATAAATATAGTATTTGTACGAAATAATCATAACTAAAATAAATATGTTGAAAATTATAGCACCAATAATACATTAATATTTTTGTTATTAAATAGATTGGGTAAATAATGAGAATTTATATTTATTGAATTTTGTTTTGTTGTTGTTGAGGTCACAAACAGATTGAAGCACCGTGGGCCTGACTGGAGTGGGCTCCATCAACATGGTGATTGCTTTTTGGCGCATCAGCGTTTAGCCATAGTAGATCCAGCTTCTGGGGATCAGCCTCTCTTCAACGAGGACAAATCCGTCATTGTCACGGTAGGCCATAACACACTCAGCAATAATACTTCTACACGTTACTCCCTTCATCTTATTTTCATTTTATCAATTTTTATTACCATGGTGGAATTCATTCAATATACCATAAAACTGTAAAGAAAGTATATAAAGAAAGATAATGACCTAAGTATGAATTTTTTCATTCAAATAGCATAAATAGATTAAATAATTGTATATTTTAATTTTGTTTGTTTCAAACTTTTAATATATTTTGATTCTAAACTTTAAAAATAAATAAATATAATATTTTCAATCCAACAAATAAATTAAAATAATTATATTTATTCATTTAATTTTGAGAACCATTTTGATTCTATTCAATTACGTGGGATCTATTATTAGTTTTCTATGTTATTTAACTATAATTCAATAATGGATGTAAACCATTACTGAAACACAGGTAAATGGAGAGATTTACAACCATGAAGAACTCAGGAGACAGCTTCCTAATCACCAGTTCCGAACTGGAAGTGACTGTGATGTTATAGCACACTTGGTTAGTCATCTTTTTATTGGAATTCATTATCATGCTTTAATTTTAAAATTATTTCCATAAATTAAAACGCTTTCTAAAAACAAAATCATCAAGAATAAGCAATTTCATTAATGATTAATCTCTACTAAAAAAAATCTCTTTGATTATTTCTAGTAAACAAATTTCTTCTACTTTAGACGTTTTCTATTAGATTGAATTGAATATGATTCCTATTAATGATTACTCTGTTTTTAAAGATTTATACATAAGCATTTATTAATTTGGATTCCTTAATTTTAATTTAATAATTAAGATTCACTTTGATTAAAATAATTACATAAAATTATACCGTGAAGATTAGTTGATGTCACGTCATGATATGTAAAGTAAGAGGAGGGTTTTGGTATGAAAACGACAAAAGCAAAAATGTTAGATTATTTAAAATATATACAAGTCACGTAGGTTTCTTAAGTTGAATATTTAAGTACTTTTTAATCTTGATTATACTAATATAATTATGTGGTCAGAATTTAATGTTAACGGCGCAGTTATGCATGAAAAGTAAGATTATTTAACTTAATGAAAAGAGGTTTTTTTATGACCATTCCTTTCAATGATTGTAAGTTTTTGTGAGAAATTGAAGAAATCATGGTTGAATCATATGTAGTTCTTAACAAGTTAAAGTTATTGTTTTTATCTTTGGAACAGTACGAGGAACATGGAGAAGACTTTGTGGACATGCTGGATGGTATCTTCTCGTTTGTTCTTCTGGATACCCGTGACAACAGTTTTATAGTGGCTCGAGATGCTATAGGGGTCACTTCCCTTTACATTGGTTGGGGATTAGATGGTAATGGTGTTATACTATGTCTCACTTTTGAACTGAACTCGTGCATTTCTAGTTTCTCCTTGAATTTTGAGTTGAATACATGAAGAAGATGATACAAGTTTGGCATCTCTGTGTTCAGGCTCTGTTTGGATTTCGTCTGAAATGAAAGGCTTGAACGATGATTGTGAACATTTTGAGTGTTTTCCACCTGGTCACTTGTACTCGAGCAAAGAGAGAGGGTTTCGCCGATGGTACAATCCTCCTTGGTTCTCTGAGGCTATTCCATCTGCTCCTTACGACCCTCTAGCTTTGAGGCGTGCCTTTGAGCAGGTAAGATTCACAAAAAGTCTATAATCATGTTTGAATAACTGGTGACGTGATGCAAGAATTATTGTTTGATAACTTTTTCACGAGTAAAGCTGACCAGTGAATGTGGTTTCAGGCTGTCATAAAAAGATTGATGACTGATGTGCCTTTTGGTGTTCTACTTTCTGGAGGTTTGGACTCTTCATTGGTGGCATCCATCACTTCTCGCTACTTGGCTAACACGAAGGCTGCTGAACAGTGGGGATCAAAGTTACATTCTTTCTGTGTAGGACTTGAGGTGTACCATCTAAGCAAAATTATGAGTCACATTGCATATTTAACGTATGAAAACATTTCATGTTTCATTAATCCTTTGTCATCTCGTGCTGAGTAGGGCTCACCAGATTTAAAGGCTGCAAAAGAGGTTGCTGACTATCTTGGCACTGTCCACCATGAGTTTCACTTCACTGTTCAGGTAACTTAGTACATGAAAAGGTTATTTTCACCTCACAATTTGAGGGCCCTTCGGTTTATAGATATAATGATTAGTGAATAATTTTTTGTGCAGGATGGAATAGATGCCATTGAGGATGTTATATACCATATTGAAACATATGATGTGACCACAATTAGAGCAAGCACGCCCATGTTTCTTATGTCTCGGAAGATTAAATCACTAGGTGTGAAATGGGTTATCACAGGAGAAGGATCAGATGAGATCTTTGGAGGGTATCTGTACTTCCACAAGGCACCCAACAAGGAGGAGTTTCACAGAGAAACATGCCGCAAGGTCATAGCTTTATCATGCTCATTGATTCACACAATATAAGGGTTTGAAGTACAATTTTTAACAGAATAACAATAGTAATGTTTTTGTTATGCAGATCAAAGCACTCCACCAATATGACTGCTTGAGAGCAAATAAATCAACATTTGCTTGGGGTCTAGAAGCCCGAGTACCGTTTTTGGACAAGGCGTTTATCGATGCTGCAATGAACATTGACCCCGAGTATAAAATGGTACAGGTTAAAAATGTGACTATGTTTGAAAAATCTGACAATTTTATTAATCTGGTATACTGTTTTAATGCTTCAGATAAAAAGAGATGAAGGACGAATTGAGAAGTGGATTCTGAGGAGAGCCTTTGATGATGAAGAACATCCATATCTGCCAAAGGTACTATGTAATTTTCTGAAATGTGTATGTGTATGTGTATATATATATATGTACATACATATATATCTGCAAAATTGGTTGGTTAAACTAATATGTACACAATTATTTTGGTGCAGCACATATTATACAGGCAGAAAGAACAATTCAGTGATGGAGTTGGGTATAGTTGGATTGATGGCCTCAAGGCTCATGCTGCAAAACATGTATTGAATACATCCTGTTTTACATCAGCGTGTTCATGATTTTGCTTATTATAACTGGTTCTTGACATTTTTTTCCCTAGGTGACTGACAGAATGATGTTGAATGCTGGTAACATCTACCCCCACAACACCCCAATAACGAAGGAAGCATACTACTATAGAATGATCTTTGAGAGGTTTTTCCCTCAGGCAAGTTAATCAAACAACTCTGAATTAACAGCTCCCCAGAAGCTATTTTGACCATATAACTATCTCTGACGTATATTCAGTAAGAGGTAATTGAAATATGTGTTTGTTGGTTTGTTTGTGCAGAACTCAGCAAGGCTGACTGTTCCTGGAGGAGCAAGTGTTGCATGCAGCACAGCGAAAGCTGTTGAGTGGGATGCTGCTTGGTCTGGCAACCTTGACCCTTCTGGTAGAGCAGCACTTGGAGTGCACATCTCAGCTTATGACAAGCAGAACAATTTAGCCAACAAAGGTGTAGAAATTGAGAAGATTATACCTATGGATGCTGCTCCTCTTGGAGTTACCATCCAGGGCTAGTATATATCAAGCTCTGTGACTAAGAATAATTGGCGAGAATGAAGATGATTAAGCTAAACACTATGAAAAAATCGCCTGCTGTGTGATTTCATCTTGGCAAAGCTTTATATATATGTATGTATATATATAAGGCTTTCTACAAGAAGTGTTCAATGTAGTATTACCTTCAATTCTGTGATTTGAACTCTTAATAAGAGTGTTTCTTTTGTTAAATATAAATGCAAAATTCATTATCTCATCAGTAGTGATGTTTTAATTAGATCCAATTGTTATTATATTTTCTAGTTTTACTTTTCGCAAATTTTAATCATGTTTCCTTTAAAGAATTACTAGTTTTCCCCTAAAAGTTTAAATGGACTCGAAATATTCTTTCTTATTTTTTTTTAAAGCTACAATAAAAAATATAAAATAAACTTTAAAACAGAGTTAAAGAAGATGATTTGGGTGTTAGAATTATAATTTGACCTAATTATTCCCAAACCATATCAATCCACTTAAACAACACTAACCTAAAAACTAGACGAATAATTATTATTTGATTAAAACCTTGAAATTAACTATCCTTATACATTAAGATTTAATTAGAGGAAAACATTAATCATAACATAATATATAATATATGCCAATGTTTTACATATTTGTAATTTTTCTATTACAAAAATATAAATTTTGTACAATATTAAAAGTTTTCCATTAGAATGAAGAATTATCTCTCTTTCTCTTTATTATTATTATTATATATATATATATATATATATATATATATATATATATATATATATATATATATATATATATTAAGGATGTTAATATAAATTCAAATTTAAAAAATACTTTTTAATAATTTTTCAAACAACTTTTAGAGAACATATTTTTTATACTGGCCAACCATTTAAAAAAGACTTTTCAATAATTTTTCCAACAACTCTTATAGAATATAAATTAAGTGAAGTCTTTATAAGCCTTAAATAATAAACAATACAACACTTAGGACTTATAATTGGAACTACAATCATACACTGAATCTCCTTTTTATCAACTTGAATCAATTTTATATTTTTGATGATCAAAAGTTATTTTTGGAGAGTTATTAGGTAATTGAGTAATTTTCACAAAAACACTAATTCAATCATAATTAATTCATCAAGAATATTAGTTCTTTATTGATGCACAAAAGATATATATACTCATTACTTAACTTTGGTGATACTGAGCAAGATTTAATTTCCAAGTGGCTTATGAATATTTTAGTTCTTGATTAGTACTATCAAAATAGATTAGAATCGGGAGACCAACCGACCTATCACAGGTTCATATCGGATTAAGTTTGAAAAAAATGTCATTTTTTTATACACGCCAATTTTGAGTGATGCTCCCTCCACCACCCCATATTCTCCCTACACCTCTCAATTTTTTTTTTAAATTCCAAATTTACTCTTTCTACTTTTTACTTTTTACTTTTACCAATTTTACTTTTTATTTTTTAAAACTCTAATCTCAATTCTCTCTCACTTTCACTTTTCCTTTCACTCTCAGCAGCAAGCCCCCACCCCCCTTACCCCTTCCTACTGTTAATTTCTCTCTTTCTCTTAATTTTCACTTTCGTTGTTAACACAACATTTTCCATTTCCTTTCAAATTTCGTGAGATTCACCGAACATCCAGTGGTCATTGAAGAGAAGTTCAGCTCCTGCGGCCTAAACGGTTTGGTTTACAATGGCAAGGGTTATATCCTGATGGTTTAGAGTTTCAAGTTTAAGCATAGATTTTCAAGTTTGGTTATTTAAAGACGAGGAAGTGGGAAAGAAATATTTAGCAGATTATATTATGGAATCATTATACTTCAAAACTCATCAGAAGTTATAAATGTTTTAAATTTATACCATGCAAAATTTGCTTTTTCTGTAAAATTTTGTGTTAACAGAAGTGGAAATTAAGAGAAAGAGAGAAAGTGACAATAGGGGGTGGAGGTTTGCTGCTGAGAGTGAAAGGGAAAGTGAAAGTGAGAGGGGATTGAGATTAGGGTTTTAAAAAATTAAAAGTAAAATTGGTAAAAGTAAAAAGTAAAAAAGGTAAATTTAGAATTTAAAAAAAAACGAAGAGGTGTAGGGAGAAGATGGGGTGGTGGAGGGAGCACCACTCGCCAATTTTAACCTGATCTACTTAGAACCTGGCTCACCACGGGTTGGCTCACAAATTTAGAGTGATCTACTTAGAACCTTGCAAATTTTAGAGTGAAATTTATTTGAGAAAAAAAAATTGTAATTAAGTGAGCTAGTTAGCCAACCTGTTTAACCCACAGCCCCTGGTGGGTTGGGTTGGATTTGAATTTTTTTGGCTTGCAAATAAATGACTCGAGTTTAAGTGACCAACCTGTGGTGGGTCGGACCAGGTTACCCGTTTTGACAACACTATTATGGATGTTGTTCTCACCTATCTACATATTCATCTACTTGGTAAATACTTCCTTAGACTCTACTATGGGCTCTACCATTTATCTTGTTGTTAAGATAAGAGTGTCTAATAATATGGGTTTTAAAATTTAACAAACAATGTTTAATGAAATACTATTTTGTTTGTTGTGCTGTGTTCTTTCTGTTAGGTTACTTTATACGAGTAACCTAAATCTATGCTCTCTTCTCACTCAAACACTAGAACAATAGAAATGAAAGTATGTATGTATGTATTATTGATTCTGTAAGGTATAGAAAATTACAAGTGTAATCTCCCCCAAGGAAGCCTATCTTTCTCCATTGGCAAATATGCCCAGTCTATACTCAAAAGAAATAACCTCCCCAATTAGAGTTATAGGAAGACTATTTATAGTGTCTCATTCTCGCGCCCTAACCTCTTTGCTAACATGACCTGCTTCTACTAATTATCGTTCGGTACTAGGGTATACACCGTTCAGCCTTTGATCCCATCCTCCTTTAATTTACCGTTCGGTACACCTCCTTCCTTCTGGATACTGTTCGGTCTATACTTCTCTTCTTCCTTCTGTCTGTCGTTCGGTATGTACTTCCCCCTGCCTTATCGTGATACTGTTCGGTCTACTTCTCCTCTCTTACACCGTTCGTCCTAGTTTCTCCTCTCTTACCCCGTTCGGCCTAGCTTCCCCCTTGTCTTACCGTTCGGACTGTTCGGCCTAGCTTCCCTCCTTCCTTCTTGCTACCGTTCGGTCTTCCTCTTTTATTCCTAACATTACTCTACCCCTCAAAATCAACTTTGTCCTCAAGGTTGAAGTCAGGGAACTGTTATTTGATGTAATGTTCCTCTTCCTAGATGGCGCCCTCCAATTCAGGTATGGAGACTTGGGTGGTGGCAAATCATCCTCCATTGTCTTCCATTTTTCCTGGATTCTATGTACTTCCAACATTCTGCTCCTCAAACCCTCCACCGATGTCTTCCATTGTTCCTGCTCAATCTTCATGCTCAGCTATCCCCAATCTCCTTTAATTTCTCGCAAGGGTGCCACTGTTCGGTCTTCCTCTTTTATTCCTAACAGTTTCTTTCAAATGTTCTCCATTAGATCAAAAGAACATAAGAGATAGGAAGACATTTTAATATTTTCTATAGGCAATTTCTAATTTAGCTAAGGTATTTCTATTTAAAAAGAAAAAGGAGAACGCAAGCTATCGACTTTTTGCAATAATCTAGGATAGGGTTAATATTTATGCATATAGATAAACTAAGAACAACTAAAATTAAATAAAAGTTATACAAATGTCATAAACACCAAATGATAACCACGTAAATCCTTTTACACATAAGATGTCATTCACGCTCTACAACTTCCATTTTGTTGCACACTATAAAGCTGAAAATCATTCATTAACACCTTTGGTAGAATTTATACAATAATCTTATAATTCACACTTTACATTTATATAACAACAGAGAAACTTGTTCATTTCCTTAACATATATAACTTCACAATTGCAACGAGTTGCGATCATGCAACCCTCTAACCATGCATCACCTACTGAAGATAATACAATGAGTGAACATATGAACATGTTAATTAAGCAGTATAAACCAAATTTAGTGGAACAATGCAGTAGAGAATAGTTCATTCCAAGTATCAGGTAGTCCTGGAAGACACCAATGGCTGCAATCAGCTCTGTTTGGGTTAGCCCTCTTCTGAGGACTTAATTCACCACTGTAAACTGAAGGGTGACCATCCTTCCTTAATGCTGATAACATTGTGATGTCCAAAAGATATGCAGGGTTTCTCATTTCTCTTACAACCATATCCACAACCCTCTTCTGCTCAGGGTATGCTCCAGGGTATGTTGTGCTCCTAATTGGGGCAGTTTCACCATAACAATTCTTTGTTGCCATCACAGTTGTTCCACCCACATTCCATTCGGTTGGGCTGTATATTATTACCATCTAGTTAACTTGTGTTCAACTTTGTCATACAAAACTTTGAGACAAACATAAACCAAGTAATCAAAACATATTGCATTGACACCAGTGATTTCTTTGAAATTTATCTGAGATCTATGTATGTTTCTTTCTATCAGTAGCTTTCTTAATTGTATGAAATGATACATCAGACTGAGAAGAGGGATATACCTGTCACTTGTTATCTAAAAAACACATTACACTTTATACCCTTGTAAGAGGCAAGTATGATCTTACAAAAGACAAGAATATCATGTAAGTTTCAAAAATGAAAACATGTCATCCAGTTTAGTATGCAAAATTGTTAATGAACTCAAAAACACAAATCACTGTTTTGCCTTTTACTGTATTTAGCAGTCCTTAAAAATGTCAAAGATTAAATGGTTAATGCTACTAAAGTTAGTTGGAACATGTGGTGGCAATGAAGTCATCCACATATGAACAATGGACATCTCCATGTGCTATGCCACAGCCTTGCCCCATCAGATTGTATAGCACATTTATGTTGGCCCATATTAAATGTATGTTATTTGAAACTGTTTACTTGGGATATTTAATGATCACGAGATATTGTGGTTTTCTACTATGGGAAAATGCAAGATACAATCTTTTGAGAGACCAAAACACAATCATGTGTGACATGTACTGATAAAAATAATGACCTCATTGGGGAGAAAAAGAAGTATAAGCTTTTGTTGAACTATTTTCATGTGTATGGATATTATTAATGGGATGTGTATCATGTATGCTTTATTTCACCGACACTTTTTTTTCTACCAGGACATGAAACACGGTGATCCTGCAGAACCAGCAGAAGCAAACTTTTCAAAATCTGACAGCGTTGTTGTGGTAAGGCAATGAAAGAGCCAATTGCAAACTCATGTGATCATGAATGACTTTGAGGCCCGACAAAAGAACCTTTGCATGGTTTGGATAACCTGGATTATGATATAAATGAAATAATATCGGAGCTAATAAGACTGCTATTTAAGTCTGGTGTCATAATACTGTTAGCAGAAAAACTGTGGATAGGCAATAAAAGAGCCAATTGCAAACTCATGTGACAATGAATGACTGAGGCCCCAAGAAAAGTACCTCTGCATAATTTGGATAAACTAGACTTGATGAAAAGGAAATAATGGAGCAACCAACACTGCCATTTAAGTTTTGTTATCATGATATTTTCAGATGAATGTTAGCAGACAAACTTTGTAGTGCTGACAATAAAGACTTTGTGAGTGTACAAACTTGTGATTGAGGAATACAGAAACTCTGAGAACAGAGCAAAGCGCATCATGATTTACTTAACAATATGAAACATTAAGGGACTAAGACAATGGTAATTTTGTGAATTACTGCTATATAGTCAGTTATTATAAGATTGTAAATAGTTTACTTTTTGGTATCAAATATATTTTAGTTCCTGTTATGAAAAAAGTGCAATTTAAATCTCAACCTGTGACAGAGACAGCACCTACAAGACCACAAATTTCAACTTCAAGACAGACAGAAAACTCAACTTGCAAAAACTTTTCGACCGAAAACCACTAGCAATAATCTATGTGCAAGCTGTCAAGGACTGGTCAAAGAAGGGTCCCACTTTCATCTTTTAATACAAATATACAATCCATCCGATAAAATGAAAATGCAGTTGGACTAGAGGGGAAAGATTGAAATTTTGTTTCATGTTTCTGATTAATGATCAATCTTCAATAATTTAACTTTATTAGTTATTATGCTTCATGTGTATGAAATCAGATACTCAGGTACACTGTTTCAACAAAATAATGCAAGAGAGAGAAAGCAGTAAATATAATATATAGTGAAAGATGAAGGGTCCGTACTTGTAGTGTGTGGGAGAAATTGATTGAAAGAACACCCTGGTTTTGCTTCTATCAATGTTAGTGTCCACCCAATTAGCCCATGTTTTCATACCCATTTCCAAAGCTGCCAAGCGATCCATATCTGGGTAGAACTTGCCTCTTAATTCAACATAATCCCACCTGCAAGATTGCATTGCTAACATTTCTGTTAACCATTAACTGAAGAACTTCTAAGCATTTTAGCATAAAATAATTTATACAATCAATTACAAGAAATAAATAACTATTATAAAAATCAATATACTTGTTATTTAATTTTATTTTTTAATATTTTCTTGAATAAAATTACAAAAGGGCCTACCCTTTAAGAGAACCTTGATGAGTCCACCAATGGCCTGTGTTGAAAGACAGCACATCAGCATTCCTCCATGCGTTACCATTCCCATCTACCTTATCCAGCTTTAGAATTCTGTTTCCTTGGACCATACCCACCTCCACCAAATAAGGAGCTCTGTAAAATGAAATGCTCACACCATAATCCTGCATATGCCATATCAAACCCAATTTGGACCGTTTCTCAGAAATGCATTTTTACTCTGCATTGTCTATATATGATTCTAACTTGTAAGGGTAAAGAATGAAGATGATGTGGCTGCAGTTTGCATCCACTTGACAAATTTAATGCCATGTAAACACTCCGGGTCCCCTCATAAAGGGATTTTTGCATAGAAAGCTACATCCTTGTTTTAATTGACACTTTCTCACAAACACCTTTTCAGCACATTATTTGTCCTATTACAAATATATGAATATGACCCTAGCCACCATTATTTTTAGTGAAACTTAACAAAGTGGGAAAAACAAAACTATTTACTGCTGGCAAAAGTTTGTTGTTCTTACCTCTTATTGTCCTACCAAAACCTGAATCTTATCCACAAAAAAACTGTGTATGCGCCTTATCACCAAAAGAGTTTTGTTTCTGTAAACTTCTTTTATAAATTAAAATTAACATAAATATAACATAAAATCAGCCTTTAGACAGGTTAAACCAGATAGTCTTACCATAAGTAGGACTGCATATTTAATTCATTTTATGCTTTTATTTATTCTTCAGGAAGTATTTGTAGCCAAACATGACCTAAATCTTCCAACGAATGGAAGTGTCAAGTATTGCCACGATTTCTCACTCCTTTACTGCTCAGAAAAAAAAAATGTTTTGACTCACCAAGAATCTGAAGACTGAGAGAGGATCTCCTGTGACCAATTTTGTGTGTGTCCGAGGTGCTGCAGCAGCTAGCATACAAATCAAAGACTGCCATTGGTTCCTTCCCAACGAATCACCAACAAACATCACGGTTTTGCCTTTCATTTTCAGCAGAAACTCAACCCCATTGAACCTAACATGGCATATTAATGCCACAAAACCATTCAAATCAAGCTTAACATACAAACAATACATATTTTATACGCAACTTAATGAAATGCAGTTAAATCAGAGAACACAACACTACTATATGAATGACGTGATAGCATTGGACTATGTTAAAACCAAAACTTCAGAAACATTGACAAATAATACTAGGATAGAACCCATTTCACTTTTCGTGATGTTGTGTTCAGTACTGGTGTTTGTACCTTGGTAGCTCGCAGTTGAGAGGCTTCCAACGGTATCTGAGGTAACCAGAATCAGGGCGACCATACATTTGGCAATTGAATTCTGGGTCTATGATTGGGCAGCTAGAAGAATGGTAAAGAGGGTATGTTTCAGTTTCATCAAGGACCCAAGCACCCACGAACAATGAACAAGTGCTTTGGTTGGTTTGAACCAATGGTTTCTGGTGGCTGACATGGTCATGAAGCACAGCCGAAGAAGCTAAATGGCATTGAAGGGAAACAACAAGGACAAGAAGAGACAAGAAGGAGACCAAAAGAGCACAAGAGTTTTGAGAGCCAAGAAGGGCCATTGCATAGAGAGAACAGAAGAAAGCTGAAAGCAGAAAGGCACAAACAAAAGTGGCAACTGCTTTCAAATGTATATAGAAAAAAAGGTGGGACCTGGCAATGAGTTCTGACAGAAAATCTTGGGAAAATTTGGAAATGGGGTTTCGGTGTGTGAAGAACTTGGTCACAAAATGCAACCTTTTTACGCGCTTCAGTAAATTTCAATGATTAAGAGGAATATGACCTTCATGCAATAGTAACTGTTGAAGAATTCCATATTTTAAAATTTCACATCTTTGCATATTGGACATTTTGTGCTTTATTTTCATAAAAATATTATTATATTATCATATTTTGAAATACAAAAATTATGTTTTTATTTCTATTACAAATGAAGAAGAAAATATTTTCATGATTTGAACATGATTTTCAAACATTCGAAAACAATGATGACTGTCACAGGAAAATCAAATGGTAAGAACAAAAACTGGATAACAGCTCAAAGTACAGGATTTGAAGCCAGAATGAATAGATTTATACAGTGCCCTTTCCTGCTCCTGCTGATGCATGGTAAGATACATAATTTTCTAGTGTATAGTATGTTAGAAACTCTGCCTTATTTTTAGAAAATCTAATTTAAAAAGATAAAACATATTACTACAAACTCATATAAATAGATATTCATTTTTTTAATTAGATCACATAAGTGATAACAAAACCTTACATGCATCAAAGAACACGAGAAGGCAGATAAAAGAAAAACTTACTTTAACCAAAATTTTGATTTGATGAACCTATCAGCTTTGAAAAGGAAAATAAACGTAAATTATTTTAAAAACTTAAAAAGAATTAAATGGCTTAAGAGTTTAAAAGAAACCGTTATTCTTGATAAATAAACAAAGAATAAATTTAGTTGAACTTTTTAGTTATAGTCTGATCAATACTCCTAATAACTGATGAAATGGATGAACCATAACAAAATTTAAAAACTTAGCATTGCTTCAGTAAAGGGTAGACAGTTAATTGATTTGAAACACATTTCCAAAGATATAAAGTGATATCTATGATATTAGGATAATACATTACGGGATATTCTAATAACTAAAATAAATGCTTAAGTTTTTTCTAAGTTTGAAAAGGAGTTAAATTCAAAATTTTCAATAAATATATATAAGGTGAATATGTTTGTAGTTCCTGAAAACGTAAAATTCAAAATTGTCTATGTTAAGAAGTGAACTTTAAGTTTAATTCAACCCCACTTATATATTGTAAATTGACTTTATCTCTAGTCGATGTGAGACTTCCAACACACACTCTCATACTGAGGTATAAACATCATCTCGAGCGTGAGACTAGACATTAATGGGTGATCTGATAACGGTCCCACAGTGGATGGAACAACATGCCTAACAAACAACAAATATCACTAGGATAGGCTCTAACCACAGCTCTGATACCAGGTTAAAAAGTGAACTTTAAGCCTAACTCAACCTCACAAAACTGGCTTGTAAGGTGAGGTAGATCTCAAATTTTGATATATTTTTATTTTTAAATATTAAAATGAATGAATATAATCATTTTAACTTAATGCTATTAATTTTTTTATATATTAAACAACTTTCTAAATTGATATTTGAGTTGAAACGTATCAAATTAAATAACTTAAACCTAAGTCTCAAAATGTTGTTTAACACATATTTAACATAATTAGATTAGAATCACTATATTTATTTTTTTTAAAATTCAATAATCAAATTATATCAATGTTTAAGATAAAAACAAATTTTAACTTTATGTAAAAGCTTAAGAACTAAAATCGTATTTAACTTTTATATATATATATATATATATAAAAGTATAATTATTTTCTTTATATATAAAATACATAATGTTAATTTTTTTAAGTTGTTTCAATTAATTTTTATTTTTAATAACATTAAATAAAAAGAGAAAAAATAAATAAGAAAAGAAAATAAATAAGAAAAGAAAATAAATAAAATATGTTTTAAAGAATTAATTTCTCATAAAGACTTACTTTTTATAAGAAAAGAACATTTGTACTTGTTTCTTGGAATAAGTAATTATTTTAATAAAATAAATTATTTTTTAAAATTTGAAGTGTTTGTTTAATTTATACATGTGGTTAGTAAATTTTATTCGTTTCTTAGACAAATATTTGTTCAAAAATTATTCTTTTAAAAATGCATATTTTAGAGTTCAACACATTTGTTATTAGAGTTGGTTTGTCTGTAAACGTAGAAAGATGTATAATTTGATTTATGGTTTATGAATTAATCTTAACTCACTTTTAAATAAACTTTTGTGTTGGTTCACGACAAGTTTTAAAAAACTTTAACACTCAAAGTTTATTCTTAAATTAGGTTAAGGTTAGAGTTAAATTAAGTTTGACCTCACTATAATAATTAATTCCTAAATAATCTTCGATCTAGGTTAAAAGTCGAGTTGAATCTATTTACGTTGAAAGTCGAATCAAGTTGGTTTGAGTTGAAGGTCAAGACAAGTTAACCTAAGTCGAACGTTAGTTGAATTTATCCAAGTTGAAGGTTAAGTCAAATCAACCCAATATGAGATGACTTGGCTTTACCCTTTGCCCTAGACAAACTCGACCCGAGCCCACTTGCCTCAACCTTCAACTCGAGCCGCACCAATTTTTTGGCTTGAGTTGACTCACTATAACCTTCGGTTATAACCAACTCAACTTGACCTTTGACTTGACACATATCCACTCGACCTTCGGTCTGACTTGTCTCAACCTTCGATTCGAGTCAACTTTATTCTCTTTCGGTCTGGACCGATTCGTCTCGATTCTTCAACTTGGACCGGTTAATGTTGATCTTCAACCTAGGTCAACTCGACGTAACACGAGGTATATTTGACTCAACTTAAACTTTATCAACATTGGTTTGACCTAAACACAACTTGACTTAGACCCAACTAAAACGATTAACTTAGCTTAGTCTTGACCCAACCCTGCTTATCTTAAGTTAAGATCGACTCGCACAAACTGACTCATGACCTTACTACTTAATACTTTTGTTACTATTTTGGTTTTGTGAACTTAAAAGTAAGTAAACTTTTTTTACTTTGACTCAACTTTTGTAGGCTTTTGTATGCTGAATTAAATTTACAATTATGAGATTACCTAATAATATGTATGTTTTTCTTAAAGTAATATAATTATAATATAACTCTCACCTTTCATTTATATAATTATAATTATGAAAAGAATATAAAAAAAGTCGGATTCGTAGTTGACTTATAACACAGAATAAATTAGAGTTATGAATAAAGAAATATTGAATAATTAGGTAATATAAAAAATATTCATAACACAAACATAATAAAAAAATATTTGATAAACAATATATATATATATATATATATATATATATATATATATGCGCACGTGTGATTAAATTTGCCTAATAAATGTAATAATCTTGAAAATAATTTTATACTATTCTTAAGATGTTACAATTATAAAATAATTTATAATATTATGATCATATAATTTGGTTGAGATACTTAATATATAAAATCAAATCATTGAATCCTTTTCTTATAAATAATCTTTTACACTTATCTCTTAAGACTTTACTTTTTATTTTTTCTATTTTATATTATTTCATCTTTAGCTAACAAATATTTTAAAATAAAAATATAAATGATTTTTCCTGAATTGTCAAACAAAACATTTTTTGTTACTATTTCCATACTTATTTAGTTCTTCTTTTCTATTTTTTGTTACTATTTCCATACGGTACAACAAGTAATTTTAGTATTAGGTTTTGTGATGCTTTCAGATGTAACTATGTTCTGATGCTATATTATGTTGATCTAAACTTTCTTGAAGACCCTGCTTGATGCTATATTCATCACCACCACCATTCCAGCCATGGTCATGGAACAAAAACATTTTTTTTTATAAACGGCAGGAAAGGTGAAACATGTATTGATCTTCCAATAAAAGAAAATTTTAATGTTGTAAATTTATAATACTTTCAACTAATCACTAATGCAAAAACAGCGTATAACATCACGCGTTCAACGTCCAACCACGTAATAACTAACGTTAAAAATGACTGATGACATTTTTGTAAATAAATGTAATTATTAGACGTAGTTTAGAATTGTAATTCGACGTTAATTTGTTATATTGGGTAAATTTTGCGAAAATGTTTGACACGAAGGTGGAAATGTATTTACGTATGACGTCGAATTCGCTAGAATTAGATGTCAAAAGGATATAAAACGTCGAATGCCCTAGAGTTAGACATTAAAAGATTACTGAATTCAATAAAAATTTGAGCGGGAGATTGAAAATTCATTCACTTTATCTTAGTGCGCGATACCCTCTTCTCTGCTCAAACTTTTTTGGAATAAAGTTTGACGACAATCTTTTTTTCTTTTGTTACAAATGCATGTTAATTAACTACTTTATGTATAATTTTTGTTTGTTTTGACCGATTATTTTCGTGTTTTTGTCCATCATAGGCGCATTCTGTTTTCTCTCTCACTGGTGGCAATACTTTATTTCGATGAACCCACTTTTGAAGGTTAGTTTTCGTTTTGAAGAACTTATTTGTTGAACTTGTTTGTTTGTTTTTTTTAACTTGTTTCTTGTTTTTGTTTGGTTGAATTTGTTTGTTGTTGTTGTTCGATTGAACTTGTTTGTTGTTTGTTATTGTTTGTTATTATTGTTTGTTGCTGGTACTACACTACACGTTCATAGTTCATACTTTATAAAATATCAAAAATTAAAATTTGTTGTTTTTCTATTTGTCAGGTCTCGTAGAGTTGTAAGAAAGGATCACAATTAATTAAAAAAACAAAAAAAGTTTATTAACGTCGAATATTGACAAAATTCAACGTTAATTTGATTAGCGTCGAATTGTTGTATGTTCGATGTCAATTTAACGTCTCCCAATATGACGTCGATCTCGAATTCAACGTGAAAGGCCAAAAAACAACGACGTTATACGGTGTTTTTGTATTAGTGAATACAACATATATGTAAAAATATATTTAACTTTCTTAACAAATATAAATTTATTTGGTTTAATGCTTATTTTGGTCCCTCGATTTGTTAGGTGTGTTCAAAGTTGTTCTACATTTTTTCAAAAGTTCACACAAGTCCCATGTTTTGTAAAAACGATTCACGTTAGTCCTTTTTGCTTACGGCGCTAAAAGCGTTAACGACAAAGTTGCCCTACTGACCAAAACTCAATGAGTTATCCAGTTTATCATTACGTGACACTATGAGGTGAATTGAGGTGTCAATTTTAAAAATAAAACTTAAAGACGTGGATTACTTATAACACAGGGTTAAATGAAATTAGCTTTAGGTTAAAATCAATTTGCGATTTGGGGAGATTTGGGGTTGAAGATTCGGTTGAAATTGATGTTGGAATTGGATTCGTGGTTCGTTGAAGGTGCAATTTCAAGAACGTAGGTCATGTTAGTGTTGTGAACCTCATGTTGTTGTTGTTGGTTTTGGGGGTTAGGATTTATTTTGGTGTTGTCTTTACCCAGCCCTCGTCAGCCAATTAATAGAGAAAGGTAAAGCAGCAAAAGCCGCAGAACAAATAAAGCTTCTCTTATCATATACTTTGCTTAATTTTAAGCTAACAAATCCCAATTATTGTTACAAAACCAACTTTATCGTCGTCTCCAATTCCAAAGCTACTGAATTTTCGAATTGGTAAAGTCTTCTTTACTTGAATATTGACTAATCATCAATAGACAATAACACCTTCCTTGTATACCACCACCATCAACAACTTACTATAAAGCACTCTCTCCTTCTGCAACTATTCAAAACTTGTCTCCTCTGTTTCATGCTCTGCATTTCCCACACATACCAAATCATTATATTACCCTTAACGAACTCAATTTCGAAAACCCAATTCAACAATACCCATCACTTTCTCAAAGCTACCTCCACTTGCTCAGTCTCGCGCTTCAACCGCCACCGCCAAACCCATAACTCAATCTCTCTCCCGCTTTCTTTAGGAAGCGACTAACCCTTTGCTTACTTTAGGAAAGAACTTGCACGAACCCTAACCCTTTGTTTTTAACCAATTACTTCAACTTTTAACATTTTCACACACGTTGCCAACTCATTTGACCTCATAGTGCCACGTAATAATAAACTGGACAACTCATTCAATTTTGGCCAAGAGACAACTTTGTCGTTAACATTTTTAACATCATAGGAAAAAAGGACTAACGTGAACCGTTTTTACAAAATATGGAACGTGTGTGAACTTTTGAAAAAAGATAAGACAACTTTGAACACATCTAACAAATCGAGAAATCAAAATAGGTATTAAACCAATTTATTTCATACATTAACTTAATCAATTTATATAAAATTAATAAGTTATTATAATACAAATGTTTAAAAAATAAAGATAGACTTATTTTTCTTTATCAATAATTATTTCTAAACATCATGCTTGTAAATGATCAATTAATTAAACAGTGAATTGCAACCTCAACCATAACATTCCTTATCCACAAAAATCCAAACAAAGTTCTAGGATGGGTTAGTTTTCTGACTACACTCAATAGGATCCTTACTAGAAAATGAACCATTAAACCATTAGTATATATGCTGCTTCCAACCTCGCCAAGTTCCTCGGCGAACTCAAAAGTCTACCATGCTTCCAAACTCCCACATTTAGAATACAAATCCATCAAAGCACTTTCAATGCATAAATCCGACTACATTCTTAATCTCCATAGCATACCATGTTGTATTTTATTTATTTGAAGTATTGAAATTTCTTCGCGAAAACCATGACTATTAAAACTAAACTTGAATGAATAGCATACCAGGTTAGGTCTTGGAAACTTATTATACTGGTTATGAAAAAAAAAGGCATTATCTACTCTTTGGACTGGTAATAACCTAAATACTCCTCTCTTTCTTAATGGATCTACAATTTTAGAACAGCTAATCAAGTTACTAATTTAAGATATTTCCATAAATTAATTAATAATCATTAAATGTAAAAACTGATAATCATTATCAAAACAAATATATATATATATATATAGAGACATAGATATTAAACTTTGAGTTGAGACAAATTGATGCTCCCACGTGTTTTTCTTTTATCCTTTTGCCGCCACGATGGAAGCGATAACGCTATCCTACATATGACGATAATAACTAAATCCTACACTCTCTCAATTTAAAATTTGAATGAACCATAATTTTTCAAAATAAATCCCCAATTTCTTTGATTGATTCCTAATTTTTTTGTGAATGAATCCTAAACTTTCACATTACAAAGAAACTTGTGGTTACCTAGGGCCTGTCGATGGGGAAACTCATGCAACCTTCTGCCGTCAATGGTGGAAGTGGTAACATTGTCTTTTGAGAAAGATTTTTGGTTTTGTTTTTGAGAATGAATGGCAAATAAGAACTAAATCCCTACTTCTTTTAAACAAATCTATTTAATTAATTTTTCTCAATTTTTTTAATTTTAAAAACACAAAAATTCACACACACATATATAACAATTTGCCATGTCATTAAAATACTAACATCAACATATCACCTCAACATTGGTCTAATTTAACAATAAGGGTATAACTATTACAATTTTTACAAAATAAAAACCTAATTAAAACGTGAAAAAAAGAAAATATCAATTTGAAATTCTCATCCACATAAAAAACATGACGAATGATTAAAACAAAAAGAAACTACAAAACTAGAAATTTCATAAAATATTCTAAAAAACATGACGAATGATTAAAACAAAAAAAACTACAAAAACTAGAAATTTCATAAAATATTCTTTTTGTTATATTTAGTAAAGTACACTTTATTATTTAAAATCTTTTCTTTATGAAAACCAATCACTTACTTCATATACCTTATGATTTCTAATTGAAGCTTTTATTTACAATAATCTTTTTTCTTTAATATAAACTCATACGAATACTAGAATAAGTTTTCTGTCTTTTTCAATAGACAACATGACTAAGTTGCAACCTTTATTTATTTTTTTTCAATACAAAAAGAGAGGCTAACAACCTTCCTATTTTAATGCAAATTTATGATTGAATTAGTTTTATTGCTCAATTTAAAATTTATTGCCATTCTATAATTTTAAAGATAATCTATATTTTCATTTTAAAATGTCATGATGTGAAGCTAAGATGAAAAAGTAAAAATTATAAAGTAAAAATCGTATTATTAAAAGTCCCAATTAATCAATTAGTTAATTAATGCAACTCATCCTAATATGACTTTAACTAATTAACGCCGGAACCCTACTAACACTTAAGCATTAATATAGTTAAAATATTAGGAACGAAATGCCTAGTTAATTAATGAAACACTTAACTCTAACACTAGACCTCCTAACTGAAATTAGTTAATCAAATAAATAATAAAGCATAATGAAAAATAGTCATCACGTCTGTTTTTTCTAATTAAAAATTAAAAAAGTTTGTTATTACATTATTTAAAAAATATAAGGTTTAATGTCACTTTATGTTTTTATTTTTTCCCAGAATCTCAAATAGGTTCTCTTCTTTTTCAGCGTCTCAATTGGGTTCTTAATTTTGTGAAATTGAATCAAATAAAGGTTTTTCGTCAAATTAATCAAACACCCTTAAGTAAGATGTTACGTGGCATACTCACGTGACTAAATTGTGTTTTTTTAATTTTTGAATTAAAAAATGAAGGATAAATAGTGGAAAGACGTTTTAAATTAAGAGAAAAGTTGGAAATGAAATAAAATTAAGTGCTAAAAGAGGTGTTCTCTTTTCCCCTCTGTTAACTATTCTTAGTGCATCTCTTCTCCTTCAAGGTCCAGCAGACACCACCATACCCAAAATCCTCAAAAAAAAATGTTTCCTTTTTTGTCCATACAATGATTCCTCCAAAACCAGCTTTCTCGAAATTCTCCATGATTCCAATTTCATCTTCCAATCTTCATCCCATTATCATTCTTCTTTTCAAGTAAAACTCTCAAACCTCTACACAACAATCATCCATCATCATAAGTTTATCTTCTTTCACCAAATTTACAAAAGAAACCCCAAATTCCAAAACACAATACCTTCATGTTCAACTCCCATAAGCAAAATTCATTTTCTTTATTTAATTTTTTTCTCACGCACCGAGCATTAAACACCACATCCCGCCAATAATTTTCTACAATTGACCACTATAACAACCACAATTAATCACTTCCAAACAACAATAATACAAATCAAAAACTAAACTTTAAAGAATACAAATCAAAAACTAAACTTTAAAGAAGAAAATGAAAGGGGATCCTCTCTCGAATTTATAGCAAATTAAAGAAAGAGTTCCAGCAAAACTTTGAGAGGCGAAGCAACGTTCCTTTGTTGCACGCTGATCTGGAAGTTTGAAGGAGAAGCGGCAATGGTGGCACGTTCTTGCTCTAATGGTGGCTCGCGTGGGGAAAGAAAGAAGTTGGAACGACGGTGTGTGGTGGCACTTCCACCGCGAAGGGCGTCACCAGTGATGATTCTGGCTGGCCGGAGAGAGCAAGGGGGACCATGTTATCATGTCGTTTACGCTCTTCCGCCGCACTTGAGCGATTTCATTTATGCGTTTCGCCACCAGCATGTCCCTGGTGGTCCCGTCGGAAGACGGCGGTTTCTGGGAACCAATTTGTCTAATGGAAGTTCCCTATATCTCGTCTCCCACGAACCCTAAACCTCAATTTCCCCCAATTTCATTTTGATTTCGCAATTGAAGAAGAGAATGGGCTTTCAATACTTAATTTTATTTCATTTCCAACTTTTCTCTTATTTCCACTCTTTACACTTCATTTTTTAATTCAAAAATTAAAAAAAAATACAATTCAGTCAGATTTTTAATGCCACGTAATAGAAAATTACACTATCAGCATGTCACACAATACTTTCTTTAACGACGTTTGGTCAATTTGACGGAAAACCTTTATTTGATCAAATTTTACAAAAAAAAACACGTAATTGAGACGTCGAGAAAGAAGAAGACATATTTGAGATTTGGGATAAAAAATAAGGACCTAAAGTGACATTAAACCAAAATATAAATATACAATAATATTATAAATTAAATTATTAAAATTTATATATTAATCAATAAATATACAATAGTGTTTAATAAATAATTTAATTTATTTAATTATATATATATATATATTAAAAAATTATGATATATATATATATAATTTAAAAAATAAAATCAGTAAGTTAGTATAAGATAAGTTAAGATTTTCAGTTTCTCACTTTATTTTTTGCAAACCACCAACAGGTCGTTGTCGGAGATTGATTCCTAAACAACTACTTCCTGTCTGGTTATTAACTATTATTACCATATTTAATACATTTTATACAGGATTGTATAAATTAAGAAAATAATCAATTCATCTATTCTTCATCATTAATCTTTCACTTTTATTCTTACTACTTAATTATAATGCACTGCGATAATTTTTTGTTGTTGTTTTGATAAATGCATATAACAAAAATAAACTCTTAAATTTATTAAAATTGTAAAATATCTTTCATAAAAGTGTTTTTTCTTTTAAGTAAGTGTTTGGGGACTAGATAAAGTATATGATTCTACAACATATTCCTTGATATGCAAAAGATATTCTGGCATGTTGTAAGGGAAAAAAATCTAGAAAATTAAAACCTGCTTGAACTATATCTTTTCATATTAATTAGCTTTATACACTTTTTAATTTCTAATTAAAGCTTTTATTAACAATAATCTCCTTGCTTTAATACGAACTTGATGCGGTTATTCATAAAAAAAACGTTAGCAATGTTTTCTGTGCTTGTCTTACAAGTCACTATTATAGTAAAATTACAAAAAAGTAATATAAATGATTAAGTTTATTAGAAAATAATGGGACATCTTATATGATAAAAAGAGAAAACTTTGAATAGAAAAACCTATTTTATAACCATTGATGATTTTACCAAACATCAATTCAAGGATATAGCAGAAAGAAAAAACATCCATAGAAAGAAAAGAAATCTACTTATAAGAGCTTTTCCCATATCCGTGTAGATTTGACAAAGACACTATACTTAAGAAAAAGTACTTGTATTTTGACTTCTTAACTTTACACTTAATCTTACAGTTCTAGTTTATGATAAGAAATGAAAAACAATATTCCGAAATTGAGTTTGTTTCTCTATTTTATTTAGTATCTTTTGCTTTCCCAGCTCAATACTCCACAATATCAACTAATCACTATATTCTAAAACTCGTTGTAAATATCAGATTATGAAGTTGGAAGAGTAAAAACACACTCCAGCACTTGTTCATCCATCCTACTTCTCTCTATCTCTTCAGCTTGGTCTACTTCTGATGCTGAACTGGACTTGTCAAACTCATTTCTATATCTAAGAGTAAAAACATCCTGTGCTTTTCGTTCTGTTTCTGCAACATCAAAGATCAGTGTTTTAGTTTAGCTACTGAGTAAAATGGTATGTCCTTTATAAATAAAACATGAAGAACCAACAAAAATCTGTTCAAGTTGTGCAAACCTCTTGTTACACCTGACTGGGGAGATGGAATCCTTGTCAGAAACTTCTGGCACAAGACAGTTTCCTGAAAATCTAGGAAAGCACAGTCCAAGAACTGTGACCTGTCAAAATTTGACATCTGTGCAAAGCCAAAAGATTTGGTCCAAGTTTCTAGCACAGTAGGAACAGCAGGCAAGACTAATCTCTCCACTCCCAGATGCATCAGGTTCTGATGAAAGAAAAATTCAACTGAGATAATTATCTTAAACTTCAGAAAATAACTGGAACAATGCAGTAGTGATAATAACTTTTGTAAGAGAAATAGGCAGAGTAGCATACATTTGCATGCATTTTATGTTACCTTCTCAAGCTCATTCATTAAAATGCGACACATTCCAAGTCGACGATATTGTATTCTGGTACCTACAAGTGGTACCTCAGCTACTTTCTGTCCAAACACCCTATAAAATGAAATGGCATGTCAGATGACCATGAAATGAACAAGTATCTAACGCTGCTTGATACTACTGCACAATCCTTCACTCACCTAATAGTTGCTACACTAATCAATTCTTCATTTTGCTCCAGAAGTACACTGTAGAAACCCTGGAAATTCAATCGATTGAGCTCAGACCTACAAATTTCCAAAATGCAGATATCAGGCACTGCCTCTGAGGAGATAACAAAAATCAGCAACATAGACTATGTACACTCAAGAAAAAGTCCATACTAAATCCTTGCTTTAGTCTTAAAACACTAACTATTCACAATGGCATCCATGGCACAGTGACCAAGAACAGAAGCATTGTTTAATTCACATTGATAAGCAAATCTTGAAATTTTAGTTGAAAATTATGTATACTTAAATTAGCCACAGCTATTTACTCTTGAAAAAAGCTTCCAGCTAACATAGAAATGTGATGAATGGAATCTATGCCAAAGATTTACATATTCAACTCAGGATGCTAGAAGAAAGAACTGAGTATCACACAAACACAATATGCAAATAATTCTTTTAAACATAACGAACATGAATAAAACGATAAGAATGTCAGACCTAGAGTTGAATATAACATCATCAATGATATCTCTACCAGTGAAAGGGTTCTTTAGGGGATCAAAACACTCATGCATCACCGAAAGTGCAACACTGAGTTTGCTGTATTTCTCTGCCAATAAGTCATTCAGAGAACTGCCAGCAGCAGAACTCTCAGAGTTGTTAAACTTCTCCAATGTCCAAGTTAGATTGTTAGGACCCACAATAAGTGGCTTTCCTAATAGACTTTGTAGGCCTGCATATATCTGCAACAAATATACAAAAGTAAATGTTACTAGCAGTATATAATGAAGACACGGAGCCTTAAATTAAATGTGTTCTTCTTGCCATGTCTTAAGACACCCTGTCTTAACAACATATACCCATCATCTAAATCTTCCATTGTTGACAGGTAATTAGCACACATGACCTGAATAAAGAACTCAACTCTTGGACAAGAAACCATTAGTTCCATAAAATCTCATGTTGAATAGTTAACTAGAATTACATGTGGGGAAGAACTGACAACAATTCAATTTTGTTTTTATATAAATAGGTTAATGCTTTCAGTGAATGTAAAACCACAATAAATAGAAAAGCAGAAAAGGAAAGAAAAGAAAGCCGAAAAGGAGATAAAGCAGATTAATTAATTCCATGCAGATTACGATTAAATTTATCCTAATTATAGAAGAAAAATAGGTGGATTTGATGTACGTGTACCTGTTCACACTCTTTTCCACAGAACCAATTTTCCATATATCTTCTTGACTCATCCTTTTCTCTATTTTTCAAGCATCCAACGTGATCTACAGAGTTGACAAAAGATGGCATAAACATTACACTATTGATCAACATTTGCTGTCATCCACAAGAACAAAACTTAAGAAAGGAATTTTGGAAATTTTGAACCAAATATCCAAATCAGCTTACATTTATGTTCACATTGAATGCAAGTAAGAAAAAGAACATTCTCAGACTCTTCTGTTTTGATTTGGCTGCAAATCGCACAACAACATGATGGGCAAAACCAGTCACCATGAGGGATATCCTACACATGTAGAGGAAAATCAGCCAAATGCAAGACCAGTTATTCATATATGAAAGTAATGAATTGCAGTAACCACAAATTGGAAAAAGGAAATAGTACACAGAGATAACAGTTAATTGGCATAATTGAAAAGAAAAACAGTTAACATACATTCAAACCAAGACATGTCCTATGAAATGCGGATGGACATTGGTCGCATAATATAAGTTCACCACCATATTGACAGACAGAACAAATGTCGTCATTCTCTCCTCTCAACAGATCATTGCATGGTCTGTTCATATCTTCCCTTGTTCTATCATCGTGCATTTCTTTTATCATGCAATCTAAGAGTGACCTACCATCCTTCAAAAATATGCTGGCAGAAGGCCTGCAGTCACCAGTTCCACCAGCGTGATTTACAAAGCCCCGAATACCATATATTTCCTGGCAACAGCTACACTTAATCCCATAATAAGTAATCCTCCCCTGAGCTGAATCAGTGTTACTGCCTCCTTCTACCCAGTAATAGACCTTACATCTTGACATCAGCACCCCCCTACCCATTAACCAAGACACAACATTTTGAGGTCGTTGGTGTGACAGACTTGGGGCAGACAGCACCCTTTTGCTTGATCTTAGACATTTTGTACGTGACCCTTTCATGTCGCACTTTGGCATCATGGCCTTTGAATTCCTGGTGTGTTTATGTTTTCTATTCTCAGTTGATACACTTGCTGGTGAAGCAGTATGCACTTCAGGCTCTTTTTGAAGAAAATGGGACAAGGTTTGCGATAGATCATCACTATCAACATGCCCAACACTTTCCTTTGGAGGACAAACATCTAGATCCTGGTCATTTGGGGGTTGGTCTGAAAGCAAAAGTGAAATATCAGAGTCATTTGCAGAACCCATCCTACTGTGGTCAATTTGGGGATGCACAGTGTTCACGTTGGACTCCAATTGAATGTGTGTCAAGACTTCAACAATTGAAGCGTAAAACTTCTCGTCCTGTGCATCAGGTGACTTGTACCTGTAGCATCCACGTCCAGGTTGTCTATCTCTCCACTCAATTTTCCATCCAAGATATGCTAGATGCTTCCGTACTTTAATCTTCAAAAGTTCCCTAATGGTCTTGCTACCACATCCAAGTAAATACTGGTTAACAACATCAGGACAGAATTCAACATCGCTCAGTACCACAGGTTTCCAACTAATGGACACTGACCTTCTGCGTTTTCTCTTCTTTGAACAACAGGTAGCAGCCTGCTTTATTTCACCAGCACCAATCATGATCTCCTGAACAGGAGATATAGGTTCCTCCTGCAAAATAATTTTCTTCTCAGATGCCCCATCCATCAAAGGATCTCTATCGCATTCCTCTTGAAAGCAAATGATGTTACCACTTTTTTCCATAGGGCTATCTGAAACTCCAATGTCAGAACCAAATATATTAGTGTGTGCAGAATCACAATGAAAGTTGTCAGTAGGTTCAACTGAGTTCACTTCTGGTGTTTCTTTCAAGAACTCCTCCGGAAGGTTTAAAGCTGGGAAAACTTCTTCTAGTGTGAGAAGATAGTAGTCACCAACCACTTCCACTACAAGGGCTCTCCACAAGTCCTTATCATTACAAGTCCAATGTTTTACATTGTCAAAATCCTTTCTGGTCCTTATATCATACCATATTTGCTTCACTGAAACTGCAACCAAGGATTCCTTTTCACACTCCTGAACTACTTCAAGGAACACCCACTTCCCTCGTGGTTCCCAATTCTCAGTAGCTTCATCCCAATCCTGAGTTATCCGCAACTGATGAATTCCTACCTTCATTTCATCACCCAAATCTGGGAAGAGCACGCTCCTCTCCCCCATTCCATTGCAGTGATCAAATATAACACCTTCCCACCAGCCTTCTTGATAATTTACATCAACACACACACCAAAAGGAAGGTCCCTCTCCCCAAACTCAAACGGAGGAGGCAAAGGTCTGATGAATCCATGTTCATTGCTAAAATCAGAAGAACTATGACCATCCAAAACAGATGAAACACACACCACATCCACAAGGTATTTTGATTCATCATCATCTAGAATATTGTCATATTGGACATAACGCTTCTGCTTCTCGCAACGGACCACCGTCCCCGGGTGCCATGAACCCAGAAAACCCTCTTCCACGCTTTTTACCTGAAAATACAATCAAATCAGATTAAAAAGATAGATAGTTTAATTTCTTGAACTGCAAATTTCAGATGAAGGTAATCACCGCATTCACGTTTATAACAGAGCAGTGATTAAAACACACAAGAGACAATGAGAAAAAAATACCAGGACGGTCACACGATGGTAATGAGAAAAAATACCGAGGACTTCCCTATAACATTGAGTCCACGTGATGTTACCATGAAATGTGACTCGTTTCAATTTTCATCATTTGCATGAACGGCACATGAGAATTCAAAGCAAACCGTAAACGAGGGTTCAACCAAGAAACCAACAATTTGGAGAGTGTAAAATTATGTAAACGTATGGAAACCGAAAATCGACAACAGAACATCAAAGGATCATAAAGATAAACAAAAACATAAAAACAAAACAAAACCCATGAAAACGCAAACACCGTATAACTGATATACCAAGAACAAAAGAACCGAGCAACTCATCATCAAAGGAAGACCCAGAAATCCATAAACTATACAGATTGTCTTTACAAAAAAACAGAAGAGAAGATTCAGAAGTAGCATTACCTCGACTCTGTCATTGACAAGAAGCTTTTTTTTCCTGAACTCTCTTTTACGTTTGGTGCCCTCATAACACTTCTCACCATGGACATCCATTGGAGAATGATTCTGAGACATGGTGACAGACAACTGAGAATGCCTCACACACCCTTTTTCAAGAAGCCTCGAGAACAAGTCAAACGAAAAGACAACAACACTCTAAGTTAAACCAACAACCCCAATTCTCGTTCCCTCACCGCCCTTCATGCTTTTTATGGAAAAAGTGAAACAATCACTTCAGTTCTTGTTTTGTTACCACTGTTGTGTTATGGTGTGTGTTATTCTGTGTGAAGTGTGATAGGTTTCCCACCATATAGAACTGCAACAGAAAACGAGAATCTGCTGTTTCGTGCTCACACTGTAACTTCCATTCTCATTGGTCTACTGGCATTAATGGATGACGTGGTTCACGGACACATTTAGAGAACCGTGATTCCGTCCTCACGGTATTCCTCACCCTCTTAACTGGTATTCTATTGAAGTGGAAGGAGTTAGACAGTTCACAGTCTAGTGTGGGAGGGTGCACGGTGTGGGCGCTAGCTATCTAAGAATGGACCCTACTACAATTTATATGTACTTGAGGCTAAAGAAAAGTATTTTTGATACATTAATCTAATTCACTGTATTTTATTGTTATTATAATAAAATAAAATAAAATATTGTCAATTAATACAATATATTGATTTATATAATAAAATTAAATGAGTTGAACAGCATTCAATTGAATGAAAATAAAAAGTTAAAGGAGGTTTGAGTTGATTAAAATATTGCCTATGCTGGATTATTTATGCATATTTGTCTTGATATTATTAAGAGAGAAAAAGTAATAAATAAAAGATTAAGTATTTTCTTTGTTTATATATTTTGTTTAGTGTACCATACAGTTATAAATGTCATTTATTTACTGGTGGGTGCTTAATTTTTTATACTTTACATAATTAAGAATTTCTTCAAGGTTTTTACTAATTATTGTCCTTATATGACTAATTAGCTAAATAAAGATAGTTGAAATTATGAACTAGTGCATTAAGTATAGAAAACACCAATTTAAGTATATAAGAACAAATTCATCTTTTATCTTTTTCAGAATCTTAATTAGGATACGTCTCACTTTAAAGATAACTTATAAAATAGTGATTTTGTAAAAGCCAATTACACAGGTCAACAATTTTTAACTAGAATATTTTATATCAATCTTCATGAGGTATTTTAAATGATTAACTTAAAATATTTTATACTAACAGATAATTTATAGTTAAAGAACTTGATTCTCAAGATTAATCTCAATCCTAATTAGAGAATAAAATAGGATTATGGTAGTTTTTCTACACTCGTTTCACAAAATGTACATGAATTGATATTCCATAACATATTTGGTTTTTACTAAATAGATCAATTAAAAAATAAAATATATCACATTTATAAACACATCTATATTATTATGAAAATAAATTAAAACTGTATAGAAGACACTTACTTAAAACATAAGAATAAATGATAAAATTTCAGTTTTTCTAAATTTGTCGAGTGAAACTGTATTTCAGTTAGTGATTTTAAAAAAAATATATTAACTTCTTTGCGGAGAAATCTATCGTGAGCAAAATCCATTAGATCATTTTTACTTTTTCATTTGTCTTTCATTAATCAAGTGAATTTAGATATGGTCGTATGTAAAAATTTATAAAATTATATTTTGAGAAAATAGTTTAAAAATAATGAAATTAAATTATTTTAATATTAAAAGATTTTAATATAAATAGTTTTGTTATGAATGAGTTTAATCATTTTAAAACAACCTATTTTTTTATAAATTACTTTTTTAGAATTCTCTTATTTTTCTCTAAGAATTTTTTCTCTCCATTTGAATAAGTTGAGTTTCGGCCTTTTCCTTGATCTTTCTGTTATCGGTTGAATGTAAACCTTCTTCCACTTATATGTGTCTTTGTCATCAAAGAGTTTATACTGATTAATGATCATAATGGTATGTCCTAATTATTCTTGTGATTATGTGTAGATAAAGCATCTTATGTCAAATCTATAAAAAACAGGTGTCTTAGAAATAAGGTAGTCTTGTGACTTTGGTATTTTTGTTGGGAAATTAATGTTATTGAATGTACACCTTTGTTATGTTATTTTATTTATATTTTAGCTTATGAGCAAAAAGAGCCTTTTATCTTTTATTAATTAGGTGTAAGATATTAAAATAAGGGGGTGTAGACATGAAAAGTATGCAAATTAAATAATGTTAGAATTTAATAAAAAGATATTATATAAATCTTTTAGAAGATTTAGTAGTTGTTATTTTAAAAAGTAGTAGAAAGAAAATAGGAGATATAATTTTGGTAAGTTTAGAGATTAAAAAAGATATTATTATTAGAAAATAATATTATAAGATATATTTTAAAAGATATTTTTGAATATTGTTATATAGTTAATTAAAGGATATATTGAGATATTATTATATATAAATTAGATATTATAGTTAGATAATAATAATATATATTATTGATAGACTTATCATAATTAATTAGAATAAAAATATTAAGATAGAATATATTATACAGGACTTATCAGAATTAATTAAATTAAAGATAAATTTATTTTATCTTATCTATATCTTTTATCTTAGTAAATTGTTATTACTCTTTATGGACCTTTATTATAAATAGAGTATCCTATGTGTATATTTCACACAAGAAAAATTAATCTCACACATAATTGTCACTATATTAGACACCTCCTATTTATATAGAAACTCTAGCCATTAGGAAAATAAAAAGAGAGAGAAACGTTCTTGGAAAGAAGAAAAGGAATAGTTGTAAAAAAAACGTTAGTGCAAAGGAAGATTTGTTGTGATCCTTGAGGTGTAGATAAACTCTTAGTATTGGCAAAGGTAAGGGGAGCTTACATTCATGATTGGTTACATCATTGATTTCTTGATTCTTGATTCTTGAATTTTTTTTCTTGCCTTGTTTGTATGTGACATGATTAATTGAGTAAAATTGGTATTCGTTTTGGTATTATTTTGAATGCATTAATTAATTTATGATGATGTTTTAAGGGGAGTTGACCTTGCTTATTTTGGTTGGTTGTGATTCGATGAATAATGGGAACAAGTATAAGTTTGTAAGGGGAAGTAACCATGTTTGTTGTTACGAGAATAGAAAGGATGAAAATTGTGTATATATTATTCTGTTTTGTAGTCAAGAGGAAGAGACATGTATACTTCTTCATCTAGATCCCCATGTAAAAAAGCATTATTTACATCTAATTGATGTAAATACCAATGTTTGGAGGCTGCTAAAGCCAGGACCAATCTCACTGTTGTGATTTTGACAATAGGTAAAAAAGTCTCAAAGTAATCTAAGCCTTCTTGTTGTGTGTAGCCTTTGGCTACTAACCTTGCCTTGTATCGTTCAATACTCCCATCAACATGCCTCTTTATTTTGTATACCCACTTACATCCGATAGGTTGCTTTCCATAAGGTAGATCAATCAAAGCCCAAGTTTTGGAATTTTCTAAAGCTGCAATTTCTTGATCCATGGCATTTCTCCAACAATCATGTTTGATGGCTTGGTTATAGGTTTTAGGTTCACTAACTTGGGAAAGATTAAGGACATATGACTTATGAAGAGATGATAATGCATCATAAGAGAGATATGAAGAGATATGATATAAGGTACCTGTAGATGACTGAGTGGCAGAAGAAGTAGATAACATGTTGCAATGATAGTCCTGCAGATAAGATGGTTTATGTTTGGCCTGGTTGATTTCCTTTGTGGAGTAGCAGTGACAGGTTCAACAGAAACAGGTTGAGAAGAAAAAATAACAGGGTCTGGAATAATAGAAGGAGGAGATGTAGGTGGTAAAGAGGGTTGATCAGTAACTTCTGAGAAAATAGGTGATGGAGAGGAAATGATTTTGGTGACAAAATCCAAGGAATTTTGTGTACCAATAGGTGAGTGCTTGTCACTAGTAACAAAAGGAAATATGTTTTCATAAAATACCATATTTCTTGATAGAAAATATTTCCTAGAGTTTAAATCTAACAAAAGGTAGCCTTTCACTCCTTTTTTAAAACCAAGTAAAACACATTTTCTTGCACGAGGTTGAAATTTTGTTCTATGACCTTGAAGAGTTGAAACATAGCAAAGTGAGCCAAAAACTCGTAAGTAAGTAATGTCAGGTTTAACATTGTGTAACCGTTGAGATGGAGAAAAATATGCCAAAACTTTGGAAGGTAAAATATTAATGAGTTGCACAACATAACGAACAACAAAAGACTAGAAAGTTATGGGCAAATGGGATTGAAACATTAAAGATCTAGCAACATTGAGAATGTGTTGATGTTTTCGCTCAACAACTCTATTTTGTTGAGGTGTTTCAACACAAGATAATTAATGTTGTATCCCTTTTTGTCTATAAAAATCTGTCATTGCAAACTCATTACCATTATTTGATCTAACAACTTTTACATCAATGCCAAATTGTGTTTTGATATAAGAAACAAAGCCAATAAGTTGTGATCTTGTATCTGACTTACTTGCCATCAATTTAATCCATGTGTGTCTAGACATATCATCCACTATAGTTAAGAAATATTTGAAACCATCAACAGAAGAAGTAGAATAGGGCCCCCAAATATCAACATGAATTAAATCAAAAGGAGCTTTTGAAACAGTAGTACTTAATTGAAAAGGCAATTTCCTTTGCTTAGAATAGTGACAAGTATCCCAATGAGTGTGTTTTGCATCAGGTAAAGTGGCATACATGGTGCGTAATTTGATATAACAAGAAGAAGAAGGATGCCCTAGTCTAGAGTGCCAAATATCTTTAGAGTTAGGTCTTATTGTAGAACAAGCAATGGAATTCTCAAGAGTAATAGAAGTTGTTGAACCAAAGGGTGTGGATGCAAGAACTATCATGATATACAAGTCATCTCTTTCTTCAGCTTTCCCAATCATCTACAGGGTTGACTTGTCCTGTATTTCACAAGAAAATTCAGAAATGGTAATTTTACAAGATAGAGACTTAGTTAACTTTGTGACCGAAATAATATTGACTAAAAAATTAGGAACAAACAAGACATTATTATGTAAAGTAAGGTGTGGGCTAAGAGAAACTGTGCCAGAATAATGAGCAAATGAAGAGTTCTTGTTGGGTAGTGATACTGTAATTGGTGAGATTCTATGATAAGAAATAAAATGAGACAAAGAACTGGATATATGATCAGTAGCACCTGTGTCTAGAATTCATTGGGAATAGATATTACCTTGATCCTGAGAAGAACTGGAAACATTATGAGAACTCACTAGATCGGTAGAATGTGTGACTGAGGGATTAGATTGAGGAAGAAGTGTCAATAGACCATGAATTTGCTCTTGAGAAAGTCCTAAAGTTGAGGAATATGGTTGCGCCTGAGAATTAGTAGAAGAAGGAACAACTGTAGAAGCCATTGAATTTCACAACCTCAAATTGGACAAAAAATTTCACAACCCGAATCTCCATAAATTTCTCTAGATTCCTCAAAAATCAATCTAGGGCTACGAGTGATTAAAGCACCCAATTGTTTCTCATTGAAAATCCTAGAAAGCAAAGTCAAAACATAAAACATAACGATGCGAGAGTAACAGAGGGAGTAGCCATAGAAGGAGAAGAAATTGTAAGAAGGCCAAGAACAAAAGGTAGAAGATGAAGATCTTGGCAGTAATAGAGTTAGTTGCGGAAGAACGTGAGCAAGAATTAATTTTCCTCTGATACCATGTTACGAGAAAAGAAATGATGAAAATTGTGTATATATTATTCTGTTTTGTAGCCAAGAGGAAGAGACATGTATACTTCTTCATCTAGATCCCCATGTAAAAAAGCATTATTTACATCTAGTTGATGTAAATACCAATGTTTGGAGGCTGCTAAAGCCAGAACCAATCTTACTGTTGTGAGTTTGACAACAGGTGAAAAAGTCTCAACGTAATCTAAGCCTTCTTGTTGTGTGTAGCCTTTGGCTACTAACCTTGCCTTGTATTGTTCAATACTTCCATCAGCATGCCTCTTTATTTTGTATACCCACTTACATCCGATAGGTTGCTTTCCATAAGGTAGATCAGTCAAAGCCCAAGTTTTGGAATTTTCTAAAGCTGCAATTTCTTGATCCATGGCATTTCTCCAACAATCATGTTTGATGGCTTGATTATAGGTTTTAGGTTCACTAACTTGGGAAAGATTAAGGACATATGACTTATGAAGAGATGATAATGCATCATAAGAAAGATATGAAGAGATATGATATAAGGTACCTGTGGATGGCTGAGTGGCGGAAGAAGTAGATAACATGTTGCGTGATTGTGTGAGTAAGAAACTATGTTATTTCCTTGTATTGTGGTAGGTCATGTGTGAGCTTTACGTACTGCGCTACGTTAAGAATGTTGGGTCTCGTGTAGAGACAGAGATTCGAGTATCACTCTTCCTCTTGTGTGAGGACTCAAGAAGGTTGAATGTCTCGCCCAAAAAGCTTTGGCTCGTGCTGAGTATAGTACACTAATGTGAGTAGTATCGATGTTTTACTCCTTAGTCCTTGAGAAGTCGGAGAGATAGGTATGAAGTTGCAATGGAAGACGACTTGAATCGTCTTGTTAGTGATAACATGTTATGATCGCCCTATTAGTAAGAATAGCTTATGACGACACAGTACAAGGAAACAACATTGGTTCATGAATTAATTGGTTGTGATGTTAATGTTGTGATGGAATATGTTTTTTATGGTGATCTTACTTTGTGTTTAATATGAATATGTTATGTTGTATGTTATGATATTTTTATTAGCTCACCCTTGTATGTTGTGGTTGTGGTTTCCACCTGCGATGATTGTTTTTATACGGGAGCAGATGATCATGCAGTTAGCTCAGATGTTGTATAGCGCGACGAGTGGATTGAGAGAATTGGGGAATTTATGGTTGTTTGAATAAACTATTTTATATGGAATTTTATTTTATAATTAAATTGGAACTTTTGTTATTTTTTTTTTGAAATTGTAAAGACTTATTGAATTTGGATTTCCGTAATGGTGTTATGATTTTAAAATTTTAAATTTTCACTCATAATCGTGACATTAAAAAATTAAGGTGTTACATCTTGCAAGTTGGGAGGAGTTTCATTGGTTAGGGTCTTATGAGCTGTATGGTCAGGTAAGGGAAGTTAGTCTTCATGAATGCATGTTGATGGTTGATTTTATGTTGAAAATGAACTTTAGTTGTTTTTTTATGAATTTGATTTGTGTGAGTATGGTTAATTTAGTTTGCATGGTTTGAATGATTTTTTCATTATTTTTATGCTTGTTTATACTTGGGTTTTTCTGACTAAAATTTTTAGAATCTGAACAATTGAGAAAATTGGTACGAGTTTTCATGTTTAAAACCATTTTGAATCAATTCATTGAGAAAAGAGTACCAATTTGAGCAATTGATCAAGTTAAAGCTCACTTAAAATCACAAAATGCATCTACTGTTAATTGATATGACATTGAGTGATATCAGAGTGGCACTAAGCCTTGTGCTACATGTTTAGGAATATTTTAGCTCTAGGGTGTTGAGCGACAAAGTGTACCACTGAATGTCATCTTTGTACTACAATTCTTGATCATTTTAGCTCCAAGATGCTGAGTGACAAAAAATGTCGTTGAGCGCAAACTTTTTTAGAAGAAGGGCACTGAGCGCCGATATTGTCACTAAGCGCCACTCTTTGTGAATGGTTTAGCGTTAAGCATCACATCTTAGTGCCAATTTGTTTGAATGAATTTATTTCCTTCTTTGGATATTTGAGATAGGTACGTGATGGAATTGAGGTATGTTTATAATGTTATTTATTATTAATTGAGGCGATGATATGACTGTGGGTATGTATGATGATATTGTTGAAGGAATTTCATGGAGAAATTCTTTGTGGTGATGATCTTTAATGCATGTATTGATATATGGGATTCAATATGGGGATATCCCGATGCTTTAATAACCATTTAGGCTCAAATAGAGTAGAATATGTTATGTCGTGAAGAACAATAGGAGGTCCTAGTTTATAGACTGTGTTTGGTCCTAGCCATGAAAAGGATTAACCTTGTGTGTGGTCAAGTAATAACCCTTTCAGGCTATGGTTTTATAGAACCTAGAAACCACCACAAGCGTACATAGTGTTGTCAAAATGGGTTGTAACCCGCGAGCCAACCTGATTCACCACGGGTTTGAGCCGGGTTGGGTTTTAAAAAAATGTAATTTTTTTATGCGAGCTAGTTTTCAACTTGGCTCACTTAGAACCCGGCTCACCGGGTTGAACCCGTGGTGAGCCGGGGTGGCTCACCAACCCACCTAATTTAATTTAATTATTTATTATTTTGTGTTTGAATATTATTAGTTAATATTTTTTTATTATATTGTAGATAGTGATAAAAAAGAAGATGTTTCAAAAGAGAAAAATATTATAAATTTATCTATTTAAGACTCTAATATTATAAATGGACAAGTGAGACAAAAATTAACAATATTAAAAACTTATTTGTTTGCCTTTTGTACATGTTTTTGGATTACGCTTGATTTGTATGATAATTTTTTTTGGGGCTTAATAGCCTCTTTTGTCCCCAATTGTGCTCGGTTGTGTCAATTTGGTCCTTGGTTTTAAAAAAGTGTCTACTTGGTTCTGACTTAGTAAAATTTGTGTCAATGTTATCCCTTCCGTTAAAAAAAACAAACGGAGTTAATAATATGATGATATGGCAGTTTCTTTTCAAAAATTTTTTTAATCTTTAGGCCACATATTCCCTCCTGCCACGTCACGTCAGCTTTTCCTTCCCCAAACAGTAGAAACCTTAATTCCTCCACCGTCAGCAAAACCCTATCCGCCACCACCACCTTGTCGCGCCGCAACAGTGAAGTCCAAACCCTATCCAACTATGTCGCCACCACCCACACCGTCAATGCCGCAAAGAACCTGCAACCACCACATCGTCTTTCACCAACATTGTCTTTCACCATCAATGCCGCAACCACCCACACCGTGAAACCCATCCACCACCATGAACCATGTCGCGTCGTCACCACTATGCCGGAAATCGCACAACCAGGTTCGAACCTACCATCCATCATCAATCTTGCGCAACCCAAATCACCAACAACAACATCATCTTCTTCCTCACGATTAAGACCCAGAAAAACCCAGAAAAATCCCCAATTTTCAAACTCCCAATTCGCGCAAAACAGAAATGAAGGCTTACCATGTGGCAGCCCTTCCCCACCCAAAAATTAGGGTTTCAGATTGGGGAAGAGTGCTTTTGCGCCGTTAATTCGCGAGAATTGGGTTTCGGCCTTCCCATCTGCGGTGGCTACTGGTAACGTGATGGTGTTTGGCGAATTGGAGGTCTTTTCCTTTTTGCAGGTGCTGAATTCAAGTGGATGGAGGTGCGAAGATGCGAACTCAGATCTCGTAGGATGAGGTTTTTTTTCTGATTTTGTGGTTTGCAGGTTTGGGCTTGGAGAAGGTGTGGTGGTTGCAGGTTCTCGTGATCCTGCAAGGAGAGGTTCGCTCTACGGTAGCGGTGGCATGGCGATTTAGGGTTTTTCTTGATGTGGTGATTTCTAGTATGCAGGTTTGGTGATGGTGAAAATTCATGGCGGAGCTCGCGGGTTTGATGGAGGTGGTAGATGGTGGTCGCGGCAGCTTGCGTGAGCTCGTGATGGATGGTGCCTTGCGGCAGCTTTGTAGCGTGGGTGGTGGTCTAATGAAGATGTTTCATGGTGGCGGCAGCGCATGATGTTAGCAGCTTCGTAGCTGTTGACAGCGGCGATTGTGGATGGTTCGGCAGCTAAGGATGGTTCGACAACTAAGGTTTGGTGCTTGATGGAAGTTAGGATTTCTGAAGATGGTGATGACGTGGCAGCCAAGTTTATATTGTAAAATCCAATCTATAAAATCCACCTCATCTCTCATTGACACGTTACCAATTTATATTACCATATCATCAATTCATTAACACCGTTAGTGTTTTTTAACGGAAGGGACAAAGCAGACACAAAATTTCCCAAGTCAGGATCAAGTAGACACTTTTTTAAAACCAATGACCAAATTGACAAAACCGAGCACAACTGGGGACAAAAGAGGGTATTAAGCCTTTTTTTTGTTTTTGAATTGTATTGGGAGTTTAACATCGTTTTAGGATGACATTTATTTAAATTTGAATTAAAAAAATTATTTTTTTTATTTTTAAAAAAACCTTATAATTAAATGAGCTAGTGAGTCAACCCGTTTAACCAACTAACCCGTGGTGGGTCGAGCCAGGCCGGGTCGAGCCGGATTACCTGTTTTGACAACTCTAGGCATACACCTCTAGTGAGTTCCAATGTCAATGGCCTGTATCCGGATAATTGAGTTTAGTGTCAAATGTTTATGTGTATCTATATGATTTATTATATTTAATTCATGATTAGCTTATATTTAATATGACTTAACTATCTTAAGATAATCTTTTTGCACACTAACTTATCTTTGTTTTGTGTTTTGTTTGTCTCTTTTAAGATAATTGCTTTATGGTGTGAGCATATGAGGAGTTAAGTGATATATGCCTCTTGTAGAAGGCAGCAATGATGAAAAATATTCTTTTTTAGGTTTTAATAGTTTTCTTGTTTAAGAGTTTTTGAAAACTTTAAATCATCCTTAATTTTTTTTGCATATATTTATTATTATGATTATTTATATTTTAAGATAATTATATTAATATTATATATATATATATATAGAGAGAGAGAGAGATAATAGAGAGATGTTTGCTAACTTAAGTAACTTCTTAAAGTGTACTAAATTTTAGTTGACAAAAAAATTTCTATTCATAAAAAAAATACTTTAAACACAGGGTATTTTAATAATTTTTATTTTTAATTTAAAATAAAATCAGAAATTATTCAAATACCCTTTACCTTAAAACTTAGAATGTATAATATATGAGATATTTTTGTCAACTAAAATTTGATACACTTTAAGATATTACAACAAATCTATATATATATATATATATATATATGACACAATCTGTTTTTTTTATTAATATGATGATGTTTTATTTTATCAATGATAAGCTTTTAAAATGGATCTTACATATTACGCAAAAATAAAAATAAAAACAATAAAATTAAAAAATTCAACCAAATCAATAATCTCTCGTAATATTATGTATAATATATACTATTCATTTTCACCTAAAATCAAATTCTTGATTCAATAACATCGCAGGTTCAATTGTTATATATCATTTTACATTTTTTTTTTCTAAACTTGTTTTAACATAAATGCTTTCCAAATTCTTACATTTGATCCTCTTAACCATAGTAATCAAATTACAAAGTATCTAACAAATAGATTAAATTAAATTTACCGATCCGAAGAAAAAAAAATTAAATTCCTAGATCAATCGTATTATCAATCAAATGTTGAAGTTAAAAATTATAATTTCTCATAACATAAAATTCACATACAAAATTATCTGCACAAATTTAGACAATTTCCTAAATTTAAACGGTAATTTAAATTAAGATCCACATTAGCTTCCCCTATCAAACCCTAGATACAAGCAAGGAAATACATATTTCTCAATCCAATGCCAACAAGAAAGAGGAGAGAACTTGGGATCCAAGAATGAAAACAAAAAACAACTTACCCCAAATGAAGTTCTCACAAGTTGATCATGATTTTTTTTTTCTAGATTTTGTTTGAAAACCGAAAGAAAGAAAAGGAAGAAAAATTCTTCAAATGCTTAGAGATGACAAATTAGAGAAAACAAAATTAAAAGATATAATAAATTAAGAGATATGAATAAGAAAATTATTTATTGTTCTACTTATATTATTAAAATAAAATTTAAAAATAAATATAATTCTTAATTTAACATTTACGTTTTCTCGCTTAATACCCATATAAACAATTCCTTATCATATATTAAAATTGGGTTATTTTAAGGAATTTCGACTTTATATAGTGATATAAAGTTTTTGAATGTTTTACAACTAAAGTATTATTTAATATTTACCAAAAAGGAAATAGTTAAAAGAATTTAACAAATTGCAATATTCAGTAATTTTCAATAAAATGTTCACTAATATGTATTAAGGATTGTAATCATGGTTTTATTGCGTATAGTAAGATTATTAATTTCGTAATTATTATTTTAAAATTCATATTTAAAATGATTTATACCGTATAAAAATCTTATTATTGATGATGAATTAAAATTAAATTATTTTTAAAGCAACAAATAAGGCAAATATTTGAAGACGGTTTATAATGGGATAGTAATATAAATTCTTTCAATATAGTCCAATTGAAATATTTAATATTTACTAAAAAGGAAATAAAAAATTTGACAAGTTCAAAATATACTTCTGGTAGTGATTCTTGAAACACTCCAAATGGATTATGACACTACTAATTAGTGTATTATATAGTTAGTATTATAAGTAAATAACTATGTAAATATATTATGTATTTACATTCTTTTACAAAACTTTTAGTAAAATTTTAAGAATATATAAAATTTTAATAAATAGAAAGATCTATATAAGACAGAGATCATATATACAATAATTATTCATTAACATATCATCAACAATCTCATTATTTTATATTATTTATTCTTGTATCATTATTATCTATCATTATTATCTGTTCACCGTATAATATATTTGTTTAAGTAAAATATTGTAGAAATGTCATAAAGAATAAGTTTATTCTACTATGAGAGACTTTGTGAATGTGATAAATACTAGAAACTATATAAAAAACATTCATTTTATTATTTTCGTGAGTTTAGAAAACAAACACTCTCAGCTTCAAGACTCCAAACCAAGAACATGGCAAAAATTATCTAAACTTGCAAAAGAAGACACAAATAACCTTTATATATCTAGAAATCTAATGGTCTGTTCACTTAGAGGAATGGAGAGGAATTTACTGTTTGGATGGATCAGTGCAGATGAAAAGACCCTCAAACAATTGCTTGAAAGACCCTCAAACAAAGAAACATTCAACTTATAATATATTAACCAAAAATATTATCTTTAAATATTTTTTTAATATATTCAATAGTTTTATAGTACTTATAAATTAAAGTAAAAGAATAATTTAAATATATATTTTTCTTTATTATTTTAAACTAAGTTTTATTCATTCTAGTATATTTATGAGATTTACATTATTTAAAATTGAGGGTAAAAATAATTTAAATACATTTGTTAAATTTTTAGAATATTTAAACAAAAAAAATAAAACAATATCTTATATCTAATTATTAGCCTTAATAATATTATAATAATAATATTTCATAAGATTTAAAATGAGTTATCAACATAATAGTTTATTATTGTTTTTTCGTATTATGTTAATAAGTAATTTATAGATAGTATTGCTAATGAATAAAAATATTTTATAATTTTTAGTTCATTTAAATAGAATTATTTTTAATGTAGTTTTTTCATTCCACCATTTTCATAATATATGGCATTTTGTCCTTGGCGGCATGAAGACACTCTTGAAAGCTTCGTTCCAATCTTTTGGGGTTCGCTTAGCTCTCCGATGAAAACGGAGCGATTGAAAAGACAAGAGTGTATTGTCTATGGGAGGGTGCACCGTGTGGGTGCTGCCGCACTAGGAGCGGAATACACGTGTCCTCAGTAGTCATCTCCCCGATGCAGTATATTACTACATAATATTTTTCTTATGATAATTTATTTTTTAATTTTTTTTACTAATTCGAAGGTTATTATTGTTTTAACAAATGAATTAATAGTAATGATATTACTACTAATATAGTTTTTCAGTCAAATTCATAGTAATGATATTACTATAATAATATATGATATTTTTTGTTTGTAATATTCCAACGAATTAAATTTAACAAATAATATATTATTCATTTTTTATATTAAATATTTTTATTATAATGTTATCATATTTGATTTAGAGATATTTTATCTAGGAGTTAAATATATTTTTAGTTTTTTAAATTTTAGGATATGTTCACTTGAAAGAGATGATTTGGAGGAAAGGGAGTAAAAAATTTGAATATATTTGAGAGTAAATTGCTAATTGTTTTTTGAAAGGATTTAGAAGTAAATGAGAGTGAATTTTGAAATAAAATTGATGAAAGTTTATGCAAAATTTAACTATTGTGATAGATTAAAAAAATAATTTATTGGATAAAAATGAAAATTATTAAATTGTCATTGATGATAACAGTAATATAATATTATATTTATGAATAACAAATTATTATTATTTCTATTATTATTATTATTTAATTATATCATTATATATATATATATATATATATATATATATATATATATATATATATATATATATATATATATATGTGTGTGTGTGTGTGTGTTATAAAATTTAAATTTATTGTTTCACATGACTAATCTCTAATTCACCTTGTATACTGAAATAACAAAAACAGTAGAATATTTTCATAAAAATACGAGGAAATTTACGTAAAAGTACTGAATATAAACATTAAGATAACTATTGTTAACATCAACAATTTTATTTTTATTTTTATTATTATTATTATTATATATATATATATATATATATATATATATATATATATATAAGGGAAATTTGTAAGTGGATATTCTTCATGTAGATATTGTATCCTCTCTAATTTCCAGGTACAAAATTATGGTTAATGAAAGTTTTAACGACCATCTATAAATCATATTTAATTTACAGAAAATTTCGTCTCTTTCAACTTATTAATATATTCGGTTTAGCATAAAAGACCTACATATACCATAAATTTTTTAATGTATTATCCAGTAAACCATCTAAAAGCCTACTTATTTCCTAGTAGAAACTCTTTCAACTATGTATTATTTATCTAAATTAAAATGTTTAAATATAATATATATATATATATATATAATTTAAATATTTTAATTTCGATAAATCATATATATAGAGAAGTAGATAGAAAGAAAGAAATATAGATAGAAAAAGAGAAATAGATAAATAAATAGACAGATATATGGATATATATAAATAGCCAGTATAGAATATATTTTAAAAATATATATATTATAGAATATATTTTTAAAAAATATATGTTATAAAATACCCTTTAAAAGTTATATAAATAAACCTATAAAATAATATATTTGAAAAAAAAATTAATGCTATTTATGGTTCTATATACTATTTTTTAAATGCTATTTACAATATATTAATATATATTTTGTAACGAATTTTGACGGTTTCATATAATTATCATCCGTCATATATTATACGTTAGATGAGTTTTAATAAATCGTATTACAAGAATATTTTAATGATTTATGATCATTACAAGAATAACGCAACAATAATAATAATTTTCTATTAAGCCTACTTATTTTATTTGGGGTATCTTGTATTTATACTTTGTATCGTGGCACTTTATCTTTTTCTTTTTAGCTTAAGCAGGGTCCAATATTATCATTGGTTTATTTCATTAATTTTGTCTTAATTAAGTAATAACTAATTACTAGTATCATATTTGAGGTGATCCAAGATTTTGAATCACAAAAGAGAAGGCATGATTGAAACTTACTAATAAGGGATAACCAACCTATTCGCATAAAAAACGCTTGCAGTGAATCCTAGCTTTTAGGTAAAGCCATCAACAGTAATTGAATGTGCACGTCCATCAATAAGCACGCGTTGGAGAAAAACAAGTCCTCAAATGGACCTTCCTGGCAAATCTTATCTTTACTTCTACAATACCAAAAGTAAATAACACCATTGCCAACACCCTTTTCAAGAACACTCACACTATCAATGAAGGAGCGTAGCATCAATGACCACCACTACTTCCAAAAATATTCTTGAACGTGGTAATGGACTTACTCGTAACCATCACTTCTATCTCATCTTTTGATCAAACAAATATTTCATACACCAAAACTACTTCCATTTAGATAATGCCTCTAGAGTTTTAAAGTAAAGATCACAACTTTCAATTCCAAATCATGAGTTAGATAATTTCTTTCATGTACTTTTGAGTAAGAAATGCATAAGTTAATGTCTTTTCATTCTACATTAAAATACAACTCAATCTCTCACATGAATAAATAATTTAAAAGGTTGACTAGGTATCGTAAATTGTGAACACAAGAACATGAGTTCATTTACTCTTCAAAACTCTATTCACATTGTTCTACTAAAAAAAAAGTATTTCTCCCTCCACCTCACCCATTTCATCCTGCATCTCCCATTAGACTTTCATTTATTTTCATCTTTGTCCACTGTTTCTATAAACCTTGTATGCACTCCTTTCGCTAATTATTTAACTGTTGAGTTGTTGTTTGTGAGAGTTGTTCTTCGTGAGAACTTGTCTTCTAAAGTGTTGTGGTGATACACTAATGATCATTGTGATTTGGATGTTAGTGGCGGCCGTGTGCTGTGTAGTGTGGTTCGTGGAGGAGAAAGATGAAGAAAGATGGTAAGAAAAGACATTCGAGGTTAGTTGTTATAATAGTAAACACCCTTAACTGGGGTTGGAACTGCGGTTAAGGGAACACCGGCATCCGAACACCGATTAGGTCTTGCTACACTTTGAAGTTCGGCAGGCCTCAACTGAACTTCAAAGTTCGGTTAGTGTTTGGCGCACTTCAAACTTCGCCATTATTTTTAGCGCACTTCCAATTGTGCATGTTATAAGTTTTTGTGTTATTATATTTTTTTAATACTATTTAGTTTTAGATAATTTATTTTTGACATATATTATGTTGTTTTATTTATTTGTTTAATATTTTTATGTTTTTTATTTGTTTATTTAAATTGTAATATTTATTTGTTAATCAATATGTTTTTATTTTTTTATTATTTTGTTTTTAATATTTTTTGTTATTTATGATTTATTAGTTAACTTTGTAAATGTTATTTTTTTAGTAGTTGACTTTTTGTATTAAAAATATAATAACAAACAAATAAAAAAACAATAATAATTACATAATAATAAATATTGAAATAATTAATAAATAATCAAAACAATTACAGATTAATAATAAATTAAGAAAGAATTAGAAAAAAATTGCAACAAAAATAAATAAAAAATTTGAAGCAATGAAGTGTGAAGTGCTCCAGCCACAAGAGAAGCAAGAGAAGCAAATGAAGTGCCCTGAGAGAAAAAAATGAAATGCGTAAGGAGTGTAGGGATTTTGTGTTTGATGATTAAACACTCTTCTAACACGGGCTGATAGGGACAAATATGGAAATTAAATAAAAGTTGGAGGTGTAGGATGAAATAGGTAAGGTGTAAAAAAAATCATTTAAAACAAGATTATCTTTCCTTGTCAATTGAGTTAAAGGAGACACTATCTTTCAAAAACCTTCAATAAATGTCCTCTAATACCTTTTCAACCCCATAAAACTCCTAACTTCAACAACAATTTTAAGACATCCCAACTAAACCACAATTCCATGTTAAATGGATCCACTATAATTCTTTAAGCTAAGATGATATGTCCCACAAATTGTATTTCTGACATCTAGAACGCACACTTCGACAGTTTGACATATAATTGTTTTTCCCTTAGGATGTTCAAGGGAGCCCTAAGATGTTTTACATGTTCCTTCCTAGTGCATGAGTAGATCAAAATATCATCTATGAACACCACCACAAACTTATCAAGAGATGGTCTGAATATTTGATTTATATAATCCATGAAGATTGTCAAAGTATTGGTCACACCAAGAAGCATAACTAAGTACTCATATCGATACCATACCCTGATCTAAAAGAAATATTTTACACATCATATGCTTTAAACTGTAACTAATGGTAGCCTGAACACAAATTTATCTTAGAAAAGACAATTGCTCCTTGTTACTAATCCAAGAGGTTGTTAATTTTAGGAAGATCACACTTATTCTTGATTGTTAGTTTGTTTAATTGTCTGTAGTCCACATGTAGCCTGAAGCTACCATTATTTTTCTTCACTAATAGGACAAGTGCTTCCCATGGTGACACATTAGGTCAAATGAACTTTTTCTCCAATAATTCTTCTTCTATTTGCTTCTTCAATTCACTCAACTCAACTAGGGCCATTCTCTGACAATGGTCTTGTTATAGGCACCAAGTCAATGAAAATCTCTACTTTTCTTTTTGGAGGTAATCCAATAACTTCCTGTAGAGATACATCTATAAAACTCACTCACTACAGGTATATCAATCCTTTGAACGTCACTTTGTACTTCTATCCAAGTCAAAATTGCATCTCCATGTGCCCTATTTTTAACTCATTCCAAATATGTTGCACAAATAACTATAACATCTCCTTTGATTCGGGAAATATCACTTTCTTCTTGTTGCAATCAATGAAGATGTTATTGCGAGATAGTCAATCCATCCCTATGATTACATCCAATCCTTGTAGAGGAATACAAATCAAATGTATTTTGAATTGATATCCCTCTACAATGACTAGAAACTCATAATAAACCAAAGATTTAGACATTTGACCAAAGGTTGGAGTGACATCACTAAGTCAAACGATAACTCTCTTAGTGGTAATTTCAACTCGTTCACACAATTTCTTGATACAAATGAATGTGTTACCTCAGAATCTTATATAACACATGTCTAAGATCAAATTACTTGATCTAGACGAGGTCTTAGTGATAATATACACTTTCCCTACTGCTTGTGATCTATCACCCTTATTCCCACCTAGTTGTTGATGCAACAATGATCTAGCTGAAATGATTGACCTCTTATAGGACAATCTCTAGCATAATGTTCCTCCCTCTGACAAGTAAAACATACTGTTAGCAAATTGATGAAGATGAAGTTTTGATGATGTCCAAATCAAGTCAAGAACAAACAAGACTCATGAAGAATGATCTTTGAAGACTTGTAATCTTTTGTAATAATTGTATGAATATAGGAAAATTAGTAGTTTATGTATGCATTCAAAAGTGATGTAAAAATAAGCCATAAGCAAAATTCTGTGCAGTGCTAATCGATTAACAAGAGGTGCTAATCGATTAGCGTTAATCGATTAACAAGGGCTGTTAATCGATTGTTCCAGTGCGCCATGAAGAAGCCCAGCAGTGCAGTGCTAATCGATTAACAGAGGGTGTTAATCGATTAGCGTTAATCGATTAACAAGGGCTGTTAATCGATTAACAAGGTGAACGTTTGAAAAACTAGCCGTTTTTAGAGCCGTTGAAGTATCCGTTGGGTTGTTAATCGATTAACCACTGTAGCTAATCGATTAACACAGTCAGAAAGTCTAAAAGCGAAAATGGAGGAGCCTTTGGATGAGTCTATAAATAGACTCTCATTTTCTCTCAACTCCAACTCTTCCCTTGTGCTCAAATACTCTGAAACTCTTGAGAATTGTGTGCTCTTGCTCAGCTAAGGAAACTCTGTCTGTAGAGTTGGTGAAATACTGCTACGGTGATAGAGGAATAGCTGATTCATCCTTGGTGTATCTAAGGAAGTGTTTGGAAGAGGAATTCATCCTTCGTGAAGTATTCGGAGGAAGTGTTTCATCCTTTGTGAAGATTCAAAGGAGGTGTTGTTTCATCTCTTGTGGCTTCAAGAGAGGTGTTTTCTAAACTTTTACAAATTGTATCTGTGTGATTGTAGTTTGTAATAGTTTTGTGATTAGTGAAGTGTTTATCTTGTTTTGAGATAAGCGACTGGACGTAGGATTGGTAAGATCCGAACCAGGATAAAATCATCTGTGCAAATTTCTCTCAAACCTTACTCTACTTTATTGTCTTTATTATCTGCTAAGTAAGTTTAATTGAGTAGAAATTTTTAAGGCACACGTTTTTAGTAAGAACCAATTCACCCCCCCCCCTCTTGGTTTGCTATTCCACGCTAACCATTCCGCTGCAGCCGCTCTGACATTTGGTATCAGAGCTTGCTTTGATAGTCATTCAAATGGCGGGATCACATCAAACCTTTGCAGAGGGTGCTTCTATCAATAGACCACCACTATTCACAGGTGAAAATTACGCATTCTGGAAGGTAAGAATGCAAATTTTTATGGAATCTATTGATATAGATATTTGGGATGCTGTTGTATCTGGTCCTTTTGTTCCAATTAACAATATGCAGGAACCAAAGCCCCGTGACCAATGGACTGCTGAAGATAAGAGAAAATTTGGTAATGATGTAAAAGCTCGTAATATTATTTCATCTGCTTTAACTGTTGATGAGTTTTACAGGATTTCTATTTGTAAAACTGCACAAGAAATGTGGGAAGTACTTAGAGTAACCCACGAAGGTACAGATGATGTTAAGAGAGCAAGAAAGAATACATTAATCCAGGAATACGAAATGTTCAGGATGAAGCAAGGGGAAACAATAGTAGATGTTCAGAAACGCTTCACCAACATCGTAAATCATCTTATTGGATTAGGTAAGTCTTTCGATACTGATGAGCTTAACATTAAAATTTTGAAATCTTTAGACAGGTCTTGGCAACCAAAAGTGACTGCAATTTCTGAGTCACAAAATCTCAACACGATGACAATGGCTGCATTATTTGGAAAGTTGAGAGAGCATGAACTTGATCTTGGAAGACTTGATGAAGAAGAAGCAAAAGCCAAAAACAACAAGAAGAGTTTGGCATTAAAGTCGGAGGTTGAAAGAAACAAAGGTAAATCAGAAGATGAAGACTCAGACGAAGAAGAAAATTTAAGTCTCATGATCAAAAGGTTAAACAGGTTCATGAAGTCTAAAGGTAAAGGAAGATTTAGATACGAAAAGAAAGATAATCAAGCATCTTCCTCAAATTACCGATGTTACGGCTGTGGAGAAAAGGGGCATCTAAAAGCAGACTGCCCAAATCAAAAGAAGGGTGAAGAAAAGAAGGAGAAAAGATTCTTCAAGAAAAAGAAGGCCTACATTGCCTGGGAAGACGACAATGAGACCATTTCAGATTCAAGCGACTCAGATGAAGAAGCAAACATCTGTTTGATGGCAGATGATGATAACGTCAGCCAAGTAAGTAGTTCACACTATTCTGATAATGATAGTCATATGGATGAAGATGAACTGCATGATACTTATGCTGCTTTATTAGTAGAATCTGAAAAATTAGATATAGCTCATAAGAAATTGAAAAAGGACTTCAAAAAGTTAAAATTGAATTTTGAAAATATTCTTGAAGAAAATGAAAATTTGAAAATTACTTCTGAAAACTTCTCTAAAACAAATGATAATTTGAAAACTGAATTTACAAATTTATCTGAAGAAAACAGAAGTTTGAAAAATAAATTTTTATATCAAGCAGAAGAAATTAGAAATTTAAAAAGTAAGGTTTTATATTATGAAAAAGAAAAATATGTTGCTAAAAATGAATGTGAATCTTGTATAAAATTCAAATATTTTTCTGAAAATACAACCACTGGAGAATGTAGTAAAACTAATGGAAATAAGGTTGTTAAAAATAAGTATGTTCCTAAAATTAAACATAATCATAGAACCCGTAGAACTTGGGTACAAAAAGGAACAACTTATAGGAATACAAATGTTGCATCATGCTTTTATTGTATGAAAAAGGGTCATACATCTAATAAATGTAAAATTAAGCATTATGGTGTTCCAAGTGGTAGATATGCTTGGGTTGCAAAATGATTTTAATCTTTTTAAATCTAACCCAAAGGACCCATACAAAGTAGTTGGGTACCTAAATAGCTTGTTCTTTTTATGTTGTAGGAATTATCAAAACCAAGGAAGTATATGTGGTGTCTTGACAGTGGATGTTCAAAACACATGACCGGAGATAAAAAGAAATTTACAAGCTTCCGGAAAAAGGAACGAGGCTTTGTCACCTATGGTGATAACAACAAAGGAAAAATCCTTGGAATTGGAGATATTGGAAGTGAAGATACCTTGATGATTAAAGACGTGCTATATGTGGAAGGATTAAAGCATAACTTAATTAGCATTAGTCAATTATGTGACAAAGGATTCAAGGTAACCTTCGAACAAAATTCTTGCACTATTTATAAAGATGATTCTTCTGAAATTGCTTTGAAAGGAATTAGGCATAACAATATTTATTTGATTGATTTGGAAAATGCATCAAATAGGAATATTTCATGTTTAGTAGTAAAAGAAGAAAATCCATGGTTATGGCATAAAAGAGCTGCACATATTCATATGCAACAATTGAATAAACTCATTTCTAAAGACTTAGTAATTGGTCTACCAAAACTAAAATATGTGAAAAATAAATTGTGTGATGCATGTCAAAAGGGAAAACAAGTGAAATCATCTTTCCATTCGAAAAATGTTGTTTCTAGTTTAAAACCCTTAGAACTTTTGCACATGGATTTATTTGGTCCCTCTAGGATAAAAAGTTTTGGAGGAAATTATTATGCTTTAGTTATTGTGGATGATTATTCAAGATATACTTGGACTTTCTTTCTTACTCTTAAAAGTGAAGCTTTCAAAGAATTTAAAAAGTTTGCAAATTTAGTTCAAAATGAAAAGGACTTGAAAATAAAGGCTATTAGAAGTGACCATGGAGGTGAATTTCAAAATGAATCTTTTGAAACTTTTTGTGAAGAATATGGCATTTCTCATAACTTTTCTGCACCTAGAACTCCTCAACAAAATGGAGTTGTAGAAAGAAAGAATAGATCCTTAGAGGAACTTGCTAGAACTATGTTAAATGAATATAGTGTTCCTAAACAATTTTGGGCTGATGCTGTGAGTACTGCATGTTATGTATTGAATAGAATGCTTATTAGGCCAATTTTGAAATGTACTCCTTATGAACTTTTTAAAGGTAGAAAACCAAATGTTTCACATTTAAGAATTTTTGGATGCAAATGTTTTGTCTTAAATAATGGAAAACAAAATTTAGGAAAATTTGATTCCAAATCCGATGAAGCTATTTTTCTAGGATATTCTCTAACTAGCAAAGCTTATAGAGTTTTTAATCGGAAAACACTTGAAATAGAAGAATCTGTGCATGTTGTCTTTGATGAAATTATGGACCTTGAGGTAAAACCTCTTGAGTCAGATGAATCAGATGCAGGTGAAAATGAAGACTTGCAAAAGACAACCAATGAAGAGAAAATGAATAATCCTCAAGATGATGAAGATCTAAACAAAATATGGCAACAACCTAGAGGATTATCATTGGACAACATCATTGGCGACATATCAAAAGGGGTAAACACTAGAAGAAATTTAGTTAATTTTTGTATGAATGTAGCTTTTGTGTCGCAGATTGAACCTAAGAACATTAAGGAAGCTCTTCAAGATGAACAATGGTGTATAGCAATGCAAGAAGAACTCAACCAGTTTGAAAGAAATCAAGTTTGGGAATTGATTCCTAGAGAAGATACTCATCAAGTAATTGGAACAAAATGGGTATTTAGAAACAAACTGGATGAAGATGGAAACATCACCAAGAATAAAGCTAGGCTTGTGGCTCAAGGATATAGTCAAGAAGAAGGTATAGATTATGATGAGACATATGCTCCAGTTGCCAGGTTAGAGGCAATACGCCTACTTCTTGCTTATGCATCTATAATGAAATTTAAATTATTTCAAATGGATGTTAAAAGTGCATTTCTAAATGGTTTTATAAAAGAAGATGTGTATGTTGAACAACCACCCGGTTTTGAAGATTTTAAATTTCCAAATCACATCTATAAATTAAAGAAAGCACTTTATGGTTTAAAACAAGCACCTAGATCTTGGTATGAAAGACTTAGCAATTTTCTTTTAGAAAATGATTTCAATAGAGGAAAAGTTGATTCCACTTTGTTTATTAAGAAAGTCGGAAAACATATTTTGATTATTCAAGTATATGTTGATGATATTATTTTTGGATCAACTAATAAATCTCTTTGTGAGGAATTTTCTAAGACTATGCAGGGTGAATTTGAAATGTCTATGATGGGAGAATTAACATTCTTCCTTGGCCTTCAAATTAAGCAAATGAAAGAAGGTACGTTCATTTCTCAAACTAAGTATTGTAGAGAAATTCTTAAGAAGTTTGAAATGGACAAAGCAAAGGAAGCATCTACTCCTATGGGAACCTCTTGCTATCTTGACAAAGATGAGTCAGGTAAAGAGGTAAATCAAACTAAATATAGATGTATGATAGGTTCTTTGCTATATCTCACTGCTAGTCGACCAGATATTATGCAAAGTGTTTGTGTGTGTGCTAGGTATCAATCTAGTCCTAGAGAATCTCACCTTACTGCAGTTAAAAGAATATTGAAATATCTTAAGGGAACTGCATCCTTTGGTTTATGGTATCCATCTGGAACGGAACCTAGTCTTGTAGGATTTTCAGATGCTGATTATGGAGGTTGTAAGATAGATAGAAAAAGCACTAGTGGAACATGTCATCTTCTAGGTAGCTCCTTAGTTTCTTGGCATTCTAAGAAACAAGCCTGTGTAGCCTTATCTACCACTGAGGCTGAATATATTGCTGCGAGAAATTGCTGTGCACAAATCTTATGGATGAAACAGCAATTAGAAGATTATGACATTCACTTAGATCATATACCACTTAAGTGTGATAATACAAGTGCAATAAACCTTACAAAGAATCCCATAATGCACTCTAGAACCAAGCACATTGAGATTAGGCATCACTTTCTTAGAGATCATGTGCAAAAAGGAGATTGTGAAATAGAGTATATTGATACCCAACACCAATTAGCTGATATTTTCACCAAAGCATTGCCTAAAGATAGATTCTATGAGCTTAGAAGAGACCTAGGGATATTAAAAACATGTCGGAAATTGAAGAGCAGAACAATTTGCTGATTTTCAAATTTGTTTATTTATAGTTAGAAAACCTTTAAATTTGCTCAATACCTTCGATATTTTTTTGCTCAGCAAGTTATCTTGAGTGGCAGTCTCGCTTAATGACAATCTAGATCATCTAGCGAAAGCTAAACTATGACCTCTTTGCTTTTTATCTTGGCTCAAAAGAACTTCAAGCGAGACCCTCGCTCACCCAAACCAAATTTTAAAAGGCTCACCCTAGCAAAAAGAAATGCTAAGAGCTCATTGGAACAATTTTTTTCATTTGTGTCCAATGACTTTGAGGTCTCATCCGATGATTATGCATAATTCGAAAAATATGTTTAGGTGTAATAGATTGTTCATTTGGTTTATCTGAACCATTTTGTTCATTTCCTATAACCAAATAGTTTTAGTTCAATGCAAAACTAGTTCAAACAATCCAAGTAACAATACTTACAAGACAGGTAAATTTATTTAAATTATGTAGTTCAATTCAGTTAAAGCCAACACAAGCAAATCACTCTCACAAACTCATTTCAATATCACAATATATTCTTCATCATAAAAAATTTAAACAAATAGTATTCTTAAATTTTACTACCCTTACTTCAAAATAATGTATCTAAAACTAAAACTCTATTTCTAAATAGTCCAAGACACTCTCAACTAGAGATCTATTGCAAAAGTTTCAAACAAGACAAACTCAGTATAAAATAGATTGAGTTGAAAGGATCACTTTTTTTTTCTCTTGTCTTTACTTTAATAATTAAAACATAATTAAAATTTGAGAAGAAGAAATTAATGGAATAAATAAAAACTTACTCTGAAAAAACAGATCAACGTGAAATGATCCTTAAACCTCGAAATAGAGGAGTATTTGAAAAGAAAATTGAGTGAAGAGGCTAGAATAAAATATGGCTTTGAAGAAGGAATGGAATGGAAAAAGATATAAGCATACGCTGCATAGAACATTTCCCTTCTCTCCTTTTATTCTATTATAATATTATTATATTTGTATTCATTTTGACCATGTTAAACTTAGGCCCAAAAGAAGGTGAAGACTCACAATGTATGAGTGAGGGTACATTAGATCGAAAAAGATTAAAAAAAACCAAGAATACAAATTGCAACGGAGGAATACTGCAGTCAAATGAAGATTGCATGATCATCTTTCAATGGAGATTTATTATATCTTCAAATGTATAATATTATAACTTTTATTTTAGATATGTTGCAATTCTTTCACATTCATTAAAATCACGCCAGTTAAACACATTGGATCAATATAATTAAATTTCTAAAACTATATTAAAGGAATCATTTGATTTTTTTTAATGACTGAAATAAATGAGTTCTATGAGTTTATAGACATTAGATTCATAAAATATTTCGACATAACCTTTCAAACTACTTTTTACCAAAAATAATAAAAAATATGCAAAAAAACTGATAAATGGCATAAAACTTTGGAAAAAACAAAGAAAAGCTTTTTAAGATATCAATAAGAAATTACCAGGAAAAATTAAAGATTTAAAATAAAACCATAAATTCTGATAAAAATATTTTGGGTTAAATATGTTTTTAGTCCCTAAACTATTGGTCGTTTCTGGTTTTCGTCCCTCTTTTAAAGTAAGGTACAATTTGGTCCTCATTCTTTTCGAAACGTTCGTTTTAGTCCTCGAAAACTAAACACTGTTTAAAAATTTGGTCCTCATTTAGCAAGAAATGAGGACTAAAACCAAAATTCCGAGAACTAAAACAAACGTTTCGAAAAGAATGAGGACCAAATTGTACCTTACTTTGAAAGAGGGACGAAAACCAGAAACGGCCAATAATTTAGGGACTAAAAACATATTTAACCCAAATATTTTTTATTTATTTTTTATTTGTTATTTTCTCGCTTTAGCCATTATAGTTTTTTCTAGTAGAAAGTATATATTTTGGTATATCTTGATAGTCTCCACTATAAGTACTTTATCGAAGAATACTTTGCGTAACTTCTCTTTATATATTCACGATTGATCATTATCAATTGAGATCTTTAGCCTATTTTTCAACTTTCTATAGAACAAAAAACATTAATAAATAAACTTTAATTTCAATTTAATCTCATTAAAACCAATTTATAAAATGAAATAACAGAAATACTGTAAGAACCTGGAAAATAAAGTAATAGAATAGATAAGTGGATTAAAATAATGAGACAAGCTTTTTAGTTTTAAAATAATAGTATAATATAGATATAACTTACTAAAGCTCAGTTCATTAAATCACTTCATCTCTCTAAAACATCTGTTCTCTACTCATTCTCTACCTTCTCTCTAGAATTCCTTCTCACTCAAGAGGTGCCCAGACGTCCATGGTGTTGAAGGCTTTGTAACTGACCGATCAATTTCTCGATTCCAGCGGGTAAGCTGTTCTTCTCTTTCTCTCTGCTGTTTTCAAACCTGGACCAGGCAATCTCTACTTATTGCATGTGTTTTGGGTGTTCTCCCGTCCATTCTCTATCAAATTTTAGCTCTAAGAGTTGTTCTTGGTCACCAATTGGTGATTTGTAGGGTCCTGTTGAGTTCCCTTGCGGTGCAAGGTACTGCAGAGATAATCCGGCGAGCGAGGCTGTGAATCTCTGAGGTAAGGGGAGTTAGATTTCTAATTGAATTGATGGTTTGATAAGTGTGTGTATTGATTTCTGCATATAGTTGTTGTTTGAGCTGAAATGTAGTTTTTGTGTAAGTGAATTATGTATGCTTTGATTGTCAAATGATGAAACTGTGAAATGTGGTTCGTGGGCTGATTTAGATGTGAGGTAAATCTGTAATTTAGTAAGTTAGAGGTTTGTATTCTGTTGTAGTAGTTGTTAGAGATAAAGTTCAGTGTATTGGTGGTGGGTTTAGGTCATTTAAAGGAAGTGAGATGGTGAAATTGAGAATTAGAGGTCAGTAGCTCTTTTGGTCTGTTTAGGCATTGTAGGTAAGTCATTTGTGACTGTTATGAGTCTTCTAAATGGTCAGAAACGTGTGCAAAGTGTTAGATTTTGATTTGGGTCCTTAAGTGGTGAAATTGAGTGTTTTGAAGTAGAAATGGGTTCATAATCTCTTTTTATTGGTGGTAGGCATGTTTAGAATCACTTAGACAAGTCTAATTAGGTGTATAATACAATCTAGGAGTGTTAGAAGTTGAGGAAAATAGTTAGAATATGTATTTGGTGTTTCAGTTGCATAAATCTGCAGATTATGCAGACTCGCTGTGCGAGTAGTTTCGCATAGCGAGTCACTATGATAGGGTGCTCTCTGCCAAGGGCATTTGCACAGCGAGTTGGTGCGCTGTGCAGATGACGTGAGAGGTTGCTCTCTGTTTGTTTATTCGAATAGCGAATTGGGCGTTGTGCGAATGGTTGGGATGGGTTGCTCTATGTCTAGTGATTCACATGGCGAATCAAGGTGCTATGTGCCTGCTAGTGGTCTGGGGTTAATTCTAATTTTATTCGAATAGCGAAAGGGACGGCATAGCGAGTGGTTTGGGAGGGTTGGTCTCTGTTTGGGGTTCTCGCATAACGACCTGGGTCCGCTATGCGATAGGTTGAGGTCTGGTACCTCTGCGAGTTAATTCGCATAGCGAGACAAATCGCTGTGCGAGTGACTCTTGGTCTCGCCTTGCGAATTGGGTGCATAGAGCGAATGATGGTAAGCAGGTTTCTCTCTTTTGCTATTTTATGGGATGAAATTCTATTAAATGTTGATATATCGGGTGAAGTGTGGTTAAGGTGTATGGTAGTATATAAATATGTATGATTATGATTGAAATTACAATCAAAAGTATGTGATTCAAGGGGGTGATTGTAAGATCAGTATAGAATCTCTTGGTGAGATTCCAGGTTGTTTAGAGTAATTGCAGGGAGCTTAGTCTTGGGGGTTTTCCTGAAACTCCAATGGTCTTTCATTCTCAAGTAGAGAGGATTGAACCATGTGGTGAGGAGTAACAGGAGATCTTAGTCTTGAGGGCTTCCAGTATGCCTCAAGGCCCGTAATAGACTAACCTCGTGTGGGTGGCAGGGTGAAACCGTTTGGCAATGACTTTGCAAAGTAGTAGAAGCCACCATGAGTGCATAACCCGCCATAGCTCGGCAATTATTCCAAGTCCGGACGAGTCAAGTTTAGAATTTAGCATATTAGGATGTTTGACCAGTATGATGTGCTTGATTGAACTCTACATGTCTTATGTTATTATAATTATATGATCTTTGTTTACCTAGCTCACCCTTACTCTTGTGTTTGTATGTTGTACATGTGATGTTTTCCTTTTGCAATGATCATCCATTTGGATGTGAGCAGAGATGGATGAGGTTCCTCTGGAGCAAGCATTGGAGGGCGATGACACTGCTGTCTAGTTTTAGATTTGATCTTGTAGTTGCCTGTTATCTTTTGAAATACTCTATTGTAGATAAAGTTTTAAATTGTATAGCCATTTTGGATGACTGTAAGATTAACTCCTTATCTGCAAGTCTTTAACTGTTCTATCATATTATGATGTTGACTACTATTTATATAATTTTTACTATATATTTTGGGTTGTTACAAACACAATACATTAAAAATTAATAAATATCGTATAAATATAATTTAATACAATAATAAAAAATAAATTTTAAGTCTAATTCAATATTATAAAATTAATATAATTAATTTTATAAAAAAAATAAATCTAATTCAATATTATTAATTTTATATTTAATTGACCTAATACTTCTAATAGCATGCAATCCTCTATATTGTTTTTTCACATATATTTGGTATTTTATAATGATTTCGTTAATTTTCTTTTAGATTCAATTCTTCGATGTAACTTTTCTATAAAACATAGTTAATAAAAAAATTAAATTAAACTACTCCAATCTACTTATATTTTTCAATATATTTGTTTTATGTAATAACATGAGAAAATAAAGTAAAATATATTTGAAAGAAATTGTTTATAAGTAATATTTTAATAACAATAAATGAATTCAACAAAATGTGTTGATTGTTTTAATTCAAAGGATGAGGAGTGTGTTGAAACCTTGGAAGGCCAACTTTGTGACCGACAGTTTTGATGTCTTGTTGAACTTTTGCCCTAAATTCTTTGTAAGTGAAGGGTCTGTACTTGGAACTCTCAATCTGGAGGTCTTCATTAGGGAACACAAAATAGCATAGTGAGATCCTTTCTCTCTCATTGTTTAGCTTCACTCTGTGCGTCACACTTTTGTATTTGTCATCACTTATTGCCTAAACAAAAACATTATCCCTTATAATACCAATAAATAATACACATAAATATCATTTATGATATATCTATTGTTTCATGATATTATTTTAAAATATTTCTGTAATAAAAAATGACATTAATTAGTCTTTGCTTTGTCAATAATTTCTTTATTATTATTAGGAATTTAAAAACTATTATATGACTATAAGAAAATTATTAAACAATAATTAATTTTAAAGACATAAAGTAATTAATTATTATATTGACTAATTTAGATATTTTCGAGATTTTAATTACTATTAATATTTAAATTAATGTTTGAGTTAAAAATTAATTTATAATTTTATTTGTTTAATTATAAATTTAGATTTTATATTTAGACTTTTGATCTGTTATTGGTTTAATTGAGTTTCTATTTTATGTAATGTATAGAAGTATCACATGTTAAAATATAAGAAAATCTATATCATTTTTTATCTTGAAATCTTTTTGATTTTGACATTAAAATAAAATTATCTAAATTTTGACATGGGATAAATTTTGGCACATAATATTTTCAAAAAGTGTCAAAATAAATTTAATGAAAAAAAGTCACCATAAATATATTTTAAAAAATAAAAACTTCATTGGATTTTTTCTAAAAAAACTATAGACTCAATTTAGAAAAAATTAAACATTAAGACATAAATGAATCAAATATCTAAATATAAAGAATAAGTTATTAATTAAACCTAATTTTATTTTAACTGCATCCTTTTTATTCTTTAAATAGTTTAAATAACATAAAAGGAAAGAAAAAAATATTAACCCATTTTAAGATTAAAAGGATATAAATGCATAAAGAATTAAAAAACTAAATTATATAATAATAAAATTTGACCTGCATCATGTCTCCAAGGTTGACGATGAGTGTGTTGGAAACGGGTTTAACAGTGAGCCATCGATGATCTTTGAGGAGGTCAAGTCCACTCACTTCATTTTCTTGGCTCAATATAGACAATACAGAGCTATCTGTGTGCACCTCCATGCCCAAACCAAGGTTAGAGTTTGAGCACTTTGGATAACGATAAATACGCATAATTCCTGTGCTTTCTGCTACGTAAGAACTTGATGCTTCAATGTTCAGGTCAAGGTTATTCACCATAGCTTCGAATAATTTTCTACCAATTCTGCTCAAATGTTCTCCATATTCCACCACCGAATCTCTTCCCAACCACAACATGCCAAAATACATATCAGACAAAACATCATCATATTCCAAAATTTATATAAAACAATAATTTTTAATATTTGAAATACATATAAAAGTTTAAATAAAATATATACTCAAACTGAAATTTTAATAGTTTACTAATAACCATTAGAAATAAAAGTTCATATATGTAAAACAAATTTGATAATTTATTACCTTTTTTTTTATTGAACCAGTTTTTTCACCGATTTAACCTTGCAGCATAACCAAAAATTTGGCTACAAAACATGATTTTTTTTATCAGCTTGGTTACAAAAGAACAACATGAAACAGAAAGTAAAAACTGTTTCATGATTGAATGAACACTGATATGAGGAAAATGGGTGCTTTTTACGACAAGAGGCTAAGTATCATGTGTAGAGAACGAGGATAAATTCTGATGGGACCTAGATTTGATAGTTAAAAACTGTAGCATGCATGGCTCTTATTACAGAGTAAAATATCCCCGAATACTTAACTTTTTTGCTGTAAATTAAAAACTTTGAATATGTGAAAGAAGGAACATGAACCGATCTAAATCATCACCTACTAACATCGTTTATCCACATTGCAAACGAGGGAGAAAGAAGAGAATGAAGTCGTTTACCTGAAAGAGTGAAGCTGAGGAAGTTGAGGTTGAAATTGGGAGAGTTGAGGCAGAGGCATGTTGAAACCTTCGACCCAATTGATGTTTTGAGGGGCAGTTGTTAGGGGTGCCCCAGAGGAAGTAAGGGCAGGGGTGCCCCAAAAGTAAGTCACAGGGTTGGCACCATTACATGAGGCTTGTTTGGACTCAAAGGAAAGAGAGAAGAGTTGTTTGGCTTGGTCTTGAAGTTGGGTCAATAGGGTTGATGGAACTCCATGGTTAACCAAACGGAACAACCCCCAATGCTTGCAAGCCTCTTCAAGGACCTTCTGCATATTCATGTCATGGCTTAAGCGTTCAAGATCTATGACTGGTAGTGGATCCGGATCCGACTCCTGGATCGGGTCGCCGCCGTCTGCAGGGTGCTGGCGGGGGTGGCTAAGGTGGCGGAGAATGGGAGGGTAGGACTCCAAGTTGTTCATTTTCTTAGTTTATAGGTAAAGGGAGATGGGAATAGAGATCATGAAAAGCAAGTTTGTTCAGAGAGAATCACTTTTGGAGAATTCTAGATCTGTTTTGCTACATAATTATACAATGTATGGGGATAAAATATTATAAGAGAGTGTCTGAGAAAAACTTTTCAAGTGATATCGATTAGTGCGAGAAGTGTAAATATGAGCACGTTAAAATTATTGAGTTTGATTGTGTGTTTTAATTTAGAACTTTATGTGAATTTTTTCCTATTTAATCAAAGATAATGCGATGTTTGTAATTAAGTATCGAGTATATAATATAAATGATTATATTTTACGATAAAAAAACCTTTAGTTTTTATTCAATTTTTTGTTTCTTATATTAATTGACAACTTCACATAAGATTAGTTGTATTATATCCATATATACCTGATTTCTTTAAGGAAAATCTCTAGGTTTAATTAATTACTTAAAAAAATCAGTTAAGTTATTTTAAAGGGATAAGAAGAAATTAAAATTCATTAACCTCTCTAAATAGTATTTGAATAAGCAATTTTAAGGCATGGATTTTTATATTTTTATGAAAACTAATATATAGGTTTATGTTAGTTTGTGTGTTTATTAGAAGAGAATTAGAGATGGAAGAAAAAATAATAAATACTTTTAAGTTTATAATTAAATTTTAAATAAAATCAATCTTAAAAATAATTTATATGTTTAGAAAGTCAATATGATTATAAAAATAGTAGACTTTGTAAAAGTATAGAGGATAAAACATGTGTAAAAATATAGTAGATTTATTAAAAGTAAATAGGAATATAGAAATATGTAAAGTTGACTTAGTAAAAATATAAATTAGTGTATGAATAGATTTATGTATGTGAATTATGGATGGGAATTCAAGTGAGACTAAATTTCACATTGGATAAAAATGAGAAAGTGGAGCACCATATAAAGGTGAAGACCCATTAACCCACACTCTCTTAAGATTTTGGGTACATAGTGATGTTAATCCCTTATGTGGTTGGTTTCAAAGCGTTAGTCCCCATACATGGTCATACGAATTTGCAAATAGTCACCCAGGCTTGATCACTGTGACCCCCTTTGTGAGGAGGCACCCCATCTCCCGAAGTTACGAGACTATATTTTGTCGAGTTCCTTAAAGAGAGTTTAAGGTTTTGGATAAAGAGAGATAAATGTGAATTCTTAGACTCACTAGTATATCTCATTTAATATTTTTTGTTATACTCATCTAATCAATATATGGACAGACTCGTTTAATGTGTATTGCTAGACTTGTGTAATGTTTTTTGTTATACTCATTTAATCAATGTATGAATAGACTCATCCAATGTGCATTGCAAGATTCATCTAAGTAGTAAATGAACATACTTGTTTAATGTTTATTAATATATATGTCTGATAAGTGTGAAAAAGAGTTGTTTTTACACTTATAAATGATCTCAATATAGTAATTATTCATGTTATTACTCAGTGAAAAGTTGTAATAGGAAGTAGATTGTTATGTAAATTATTGTACAGGAAAGAGTGTATAATTTGGAGTCTGTCAACCAATTCTCGCATAGCGTAAGCCAAAATTTGCACAGTCAGAAAAAGGAAATTCGCATAGTGCACCAGTACCTGTGCGTTGAGCGAATAACAGCAGTTGAAGTGGAACAGTTAAAGGAAATTCGCACAATGCACACACACCTGTGTGCTGAGCGAACTAATTAAGTTAAGTGGCTTAAAAAGACGTGACAGAAAGGCATAAACCATCTTCTGACATACGAACAAAGCCAGAAAAATACTAGAGAACTCAGGAGACGATCAGGAGACCTTTCAAGACATCAAGACTTCACTTTCTGCAAGGAATTGCTGTAAAGAGTACGTTTGAGATGTCTAGGATAGGCTAAATTTTCTGTTCATTGGAATTGGTTGTATGACGATACATTAATGTAAATTTCCTGTACAATATATGTTTATGTTCTTGTTCTTTTCTTGACTTGCTTTTGATTATACAAAAATATAATTCTCTTTAAAAGTTCTTTTGTACTGGGAAGTATTTTTAGAACCAGAAATGTGAGTAAAGAAACTAAAAGTAACTACGCTAGGAATAGCTTATGTGCTTTTGGTCATTCTCAACATCTGAATTTAATGCAAAATTATCTGCTGAATTAATTAAGGAATTAAAAATTCAATAGATAATTTTAGAACTTGTTTTAAGGAATTAAACCAAGATACTCTTATGTGAATGCTTGAACAAAGAATATATGTTGTCCAGGATTTTACTGTAATGTTAGTCAAAGACCAATTCTAGTGATCTTTTATCATATTTTTCAATCTTAATTTTTTTACGTTGTTAATTTCATGCCAATTTCCAAATTGAAATGACCAATGTTATCATTAGTAATTGATTTTGATAAATAATTTTAATTGAATAACGTGGCTTAAATTCCCTTGGGAGAACGATACTTTACTTATTCACTATATTACTTGTAACGATTTGGTATACTTACCAAAAAGTTATCAAGTTTTTGGCGCCGTTGCCGGAGAATTTGATTATTCTTGTTATTTCAATTATTCATTGTTTATCAATTTCAATTCTGTTCCATTATCTGTAAATCCATTGTTTTTAATTTTTGTATATCTGTATATATATATATATATTGTGTTTTGTTTTTGTTGTTATTTCTTTGGGTTGATCAATTGAGATTGTTGTTCTGCATGAGAAGTGGAACGAAATCTGAAAATTTATTGTTTGATTCTGAGATTGAGAGAACAACCCGTAGGAATAACAGTAGACGTATGAGAGAGAATCGAAAAAAAAAAAGCTAGAGAAGCTAGCTTGTCTGCTACTTCCAACACTTTTTCTTCATCTGATCAAGAGGATAAGGATATGGAGGGACATAATGATGATGAACAACCAAGAGTTAGGTGTACATTGGAAGATTATGCTTCTGTGTTTGTACCTACATCTTTCAACAGTATAGCCCGACCTGTGGTGAATGTTGCTCATATGGAAATGAAGCCAGCATTGATTCACCTTGTTCAAAGTAATCAGTTTACAGAACTGTCACACGAAAATCCCTACGATCATCTGACAACTTTTAATGAGATTTGTAACACTGTAAAAATTTTACATGTGCCAGATGAAGAAATCAGACTGAGTCTCTTTCCCTTCTCATTGGCTGGAAATGCCAAGCTTTGGCTAAATTCTTTTCCTGAGGGAAGTATGACTGTTTGGGAGGACGTTGTGGCAAAATTTTTGAATAAATATTTCCCCCAATCCAAGATAAATAAAGGCAAACAGGAAATATCCTCCTTTCAACAAGAGCCTGAAGAGTCATTAAGTCAAACTTGGGATAGGTTCAAGGGGTTGTTAAGAAAGACTCCAATTCATGGGTTTGACGTTCCTACTCAATTAAACATTTTCTTAGGAGGTTTAAAATCTCACACAAAGCTTATTCTAGATGCCTCAGCTAGAGGTAACATTAGGTGGAAGACACCTGATGAGGCACATGAAATAATTGAAAATATGGCATCTAGTGATAACGATGTCCAAAGTGAGAGAGTGCAAACCCAAAAGAAATGCATGTTTGAATTGCAATCCCAAGATGCCTTGTTAGCCCAAAATAAAATTAGGACTCAACAACTTGAGTCTCTGATGAAAAAGTTGTCACAATTACCAAAGGAACTTCAAACTGTATCTCAGGCACAACATCATCAAACTGTGCAAGGTTGTGAACTGTGTGGTGGAGAGCACCAAAATGGATAGGGTGCTATTCAGACCAATGCAAAGGAAGAGGTAAATTACATGGGAAATCAAGGTCGTCCAGGCAATTTTGGAAATTATAATCAAGGATGGAGACCTCATCCTAGCTTGGGTTAGGCTAATTCTAGTAGACCACCACAACAACAGTTTCAACAACAACCTAATCTTTCTGATAGGACATCCAAACTGGAAGAAACTCTTCAACAATTCATACAAATGTCCATATCAAATCAAAAGAGCACAGACGCTTCTATCAGAAATTTGGAGACACAAATGGGTCAACTTGAAAAGAAGCTTGAGGAGACATCTGAAAATAAATTTGTGGCTAATAATGAAGTTCACCCCAAGGAGGAATGTAATGTCATAATAACGAGAAGTGGAAAAGAAGTGGGGGTTTGATTACAAGGAGAAGCCAACAAATAAAGAGATTCAAGCACAAGAAGAGGATGATCAAAAGAAGGTAATTGAAGAAGAAGAAAGTAGAGACAAGAAGGAAGATGGAAGAAAAAAGAGAAAGTGTTGGTGAAGCAATTTCCTTATCTTAAAAATACTTCATTGAAGGATAAGGAAAGACAAATGGATCGGTTCAAGAAGATATTTAATCAACTTGAGATTACTTTGCCCTTGACTGAAGCACAACAACAAATTCCTGCTTATGCAAAATATGTGAAGCATCTCCTCAGTAAAAAGTAGAAGTATTTAGATGAGAAAACAATTGAAGTGCAGGAAAATTGCAGTGCAATTATGTAGTAATCTCTACCTCCAAAATTCAAAGATCCAGGGAGTTTCACTATCCCCTACACCATTGGAAATCATGATATAGGGAAGGCTCTTGTCGACTTAGGGGCTAGCATCAATTTGATGCCCCTATCTATGCTCAAAAAGATTGGTGACCTTGAAGTCAAGTCAACAAGAATGATCTTGCAAATGGAAGATAGGTCCATTAAGCATCCCTATGGTGTAGTGGAAGATGTTGTGATTAAAGTTGATAAACTAAAATTTCCTATTGATTTTGTAGTAATGGGAATGGAGGAGGGTATAGATATACCTCTCATTCTTGGAAGACCTTTCATGAAGACAGCTAAGGTTGTCATTCATGTTGATGATGGAACTGTGAAATTAAAAGACCAAGATGAAGAGGTGACATTTAATGTCTTTAAAGATGTGAAGCAAAGTCAAGAGGAAAAGACTAGTTCCAAAGTAAAAGATGAAGTTTTAGCAATTACTAGTCTTCCAAGGCAAGTTGCCAAGTTGGCCAAAAATAATCTTATTTGTTTCAATCCCAAAGTGAAGGAAAGAAATGAATATAAGGAGGAGCAAAGAGTTCACCAACAATCTAATGTGAAAAGTGATAAACTCAAACCTGGCAAACCTGTGAATCTTAAGAACATGTTATGGGTCATCAAGGACATAAAGGCAAATGGAGTACTCGAAATTGAGGCTCTATATTCAAGAAGAATTAAGTTGGTGACAAGAAGTTACTCAAAAAATGTTGGTGTCATGAAAAGAAGAAGCACACCAACATCAAGAATCCAACTTAACCATGTAATGTCTAGGTCAAGCTAATGACGTTAAACAAGCGCTTACTAGGAGGCACTCTAGCACATGTTTGTATATATGTGTTATTGATTTTGTTTCTGTAATTGTTGAGTTTGAGTGTGGAGAGGAGGACTAGAAGAAGCTTATATGTGTTTTTGTGACGCTTCAGTCGTAGAGCGCAGAGCTGAAGTGCACTCAGCGACCAGAGTATTTTAGAAAGCAGTGGTTTGCTCGCACAACGCATTCCATGCGCTCTGCGTCAGAAAAAAAAATGATTTCTTACTGTATTGAGATTCGCACAGCGCACCACATGCGCTTTACGGCTCAAAATTTAATTTTCTCTTTGTAAGGTGATTCGCATAGCGCATTGGAATAGCAAAGCGAGAAAAATCACTAAAGCAAACTGGGAGAAATTAAGTGATTAATTCGCATAGCGCAAAATGTGAGAGAGGATTCTATGTGTTCATTCGCACAACGCACAACATCTGGTGCGCTAAGCGAAAGTTGTTTCTTTTAAGCTAAAAAAAAGGAGCTCTCTATCAAAATATTTGCTTTGCGATATTTTACGCAGAACGAGAATCAATGTGAGAGAGAGTTCTGTATATTAATTCGCACAGCGCACAGTTGAGGTGCGCTCTGCGAAAATTGTTCAAAACAAATAATTAAAAAAGAAAAAGAAAAATTAAAAGTGCTCATTCGCATAGCACACAGCCTGTGATGCGCTAAGCGAATGTTGTTCTTAAAAAAAAAAAAAACTGGTTTATTCGCTTAGCACATAGCTCCGGTGCGCTTAGTGAATATTATGCAGATGACTTCTTCTAAGACCACCCCAAGGTCTTCTTTAAGAGCACAACCTGTTGAGGCAGAGGAAGAAAACCTTGTTTTAAACTATGATCAGCATAGATTCTCTTTTGAATTTGCGACACCCCTTCTATGGCCTGAGGGCAGGCCTAAGTCCAGGTGGGGGAGTTCCTATGCGGAGGATGATGATAATGAGCATGATGAGGAGCCCGATCCCAGGTAGAGTCACGAGACACAGGAGAGCCAGTGGAGATCCAGACCAGATGGGTCTTGGTAGAGCTGATGGGCAGAGACTCCTATGTTTATGTTTATTGTCATTTTGTATTTGAATTTAGTTGTTACTATGTGGAACTTTGTTTAGTTTATTTATGTGTGTGGTTGTAAAGACAATGATGTTTTGATTTAATGATTATTCATTATCTGACTAAGTTATGTGATTCTTGAGGATGATGACTTGTATGTTTGTGGTTGTTGTGCTTCAGAATTTTTATCTGTATGTATGAATATGACCAGATTTATGAGTGTTGAGAGCACATATTGATTGAGAGATATTGAGTTATCTAGATATGGAATTGGCTTTAGCATGATTTTGATTCTACATACATATACACACTTTTTGGTTAAGAATGAAAAAGGCCCTGTTTGTTATTGATTATACAACTACTTGGCTAGATAGCCAACCTTGAGACACTGTGCTACGTTTGCAAATCCTCTTTGAGCCTTGATTTATTTCTTTCACCTTGAGCCTATTGTGTTATCATACCTTACACCTTATAAGAGAACATGTACAATGATTTAAATGAGGCTAAGGTTGAATTCAAGTTTGGGGGAAGAAAAGATCAATAATAAAAAAAAAGAAAAAAATGATAAAAAGGATGCTCAAATTGAAAAAGAAGGTTGAGCTATGAAAGAAAATGGTATGTGATGAATGATATATTTTGGGATTTGAGTACTAGATTGGGAATTGAAGTTGTTCTCTTCTTAATAGGTGTCTTTGAATCCAAGAAAAACCATGATTCTTTTTCTAGCTAAGCCAAGCCTTAACCTGAAAAGACCTTTGGACTTAACCAATAGTGTGTGAAGTGTGTGAATCAAATGAAATGCAAAAGCTGATGAATTTCTATGTCAATTCTATTGTCATGTGAGGACAAACACTTGAGTGTGAGTAATGATAAATGTTGATTTGGTTGTTCATATTCTATGCATAGGTTCTTTTGTGAGTGATGCACCATGTCATACTTGTTTGAAATCTTTGGGAATGCATGTGATTATTCTGATGTGCAGAGTCATTTTATCAAAATGTCAAATGTCTGTTGTGATGTTTATTTTCTTATGTGATTTCTTGAGGGCATGAAATAGTTCAAGTTTGGGGGAGTTGATAAGTGTGAAAAATAGTTGTTTTTACACTTATAAATGATCTCAATACAGTAATTATTCATGTTATTACTCAGTGAAAAATTGTAATAGGAAGTAGATTGTTATATAAATTATTGTACAGGAAAGAGTGTATAATTTGGAGTCTGTCAGCCAATTCTCGCATAGCGTAAGCCAAAATTCGCATAGTCAGAAAAAGGAAATTCGCATAGCGCACCAGAACCTGTGCGTTGAGCGAATAACAGCAGTTGAAGTGAAGCAGTTAAAGGAAATTTGCATAGTGCACACACACCTGTGCCCTGAGTGAATTAATTAAGTTAAGTGGCTTAAAAAGACGTGACAGAAAGGCATAAACCATCTTCTGACACACGAACAAAGCCATAAAAATACTGGAGAACTCAGGAGACGATCAGGAGACCTTTCAAGACATCAAGACTTCACTTTCTGCAAGGAATTGTTGTAAAGAGTACGTTTGAGATGTCTAGGATAGGCTAAATTTTCTGTTCATTGGAATTGGTTGTATGACGATACATTAATGTAAATTTCTTGTACAATATATGTTTATGTTCTTGTTCTTTTCTTGACTTGCTTTTGATTATACGGAAGTATAATTCTCTTTAAAAGTTCTTTTGTACTAGGAAGTATTTTTAGAACCAGAAACGTGAGAAAAGAAACTAAAAGTAACTACGCTAGGAATAGCTTCTATGCTTTTGGTCATTCTCAACATCTGAATTTAATTCAAAATTATCTGTTGAAGGAATTAAGGAATTAATAATTCAATAGATAATTTTAGAACTTGTTTTAAGGAATCAAACCAAGATACTCTTATGTGAATGCTTGAACAGAGAATATATGTTGTCTAGGATTTTACTGTAATGTTAGTCAAAGACCAATTCTAGTGATCTTTTATCATATTTTTCAATCTTAATTTTTTTTACGTTGTTAATTTCATGTCAATTTCCAAATTGAAATGACCAATGTTATCATTAGTAATTGATTTTGATAAATAATTTTAATTGAATAACGTGACTCAAATTCCCTTGAGAGAACGATACTTTACTTATTCACTATATTACTTGTAACGATTTGGTATACTTACCAAAAAGTTACTAATGTCTGATTTATTTGTTGAAAGATTTGTCTAATGTATATTGCTAGCGTCATCTATTAAATATTAATGACTCGTCTAATATGTATTGTTAGACTGGTTTAATCAATATTTTGACAATCTTGTATAATGTTTCTTTGTTTTGCTCATCTAATCAATGTATTTCTAGACTTGTTTGATAATTTTTGTTACACTCTTCTAATCAATGTATGAAATAACTTGTCTAATATTTTTTTGTTATACTCATTTAATTATTGTATGAATAATCTCGTGTAATTTTTTTGCTATATTCTTCTAATCAATGTATGGAAAGATTTGTCTGATGTGTATTGTTAGACTCGTCTAATCAATACATTGATAAACTCACATAATATGTATTGCTAGACTTGTTTAATCAGTATAAGAATACATTCGTATAATGTGTATTGCTAGACTCATCTAATAAGTATATATTCAGACTCATGTAATGTGTATTGCAAGACTCGTCTAATTAGTGAGTTGACAAACTTGTCTAATGTTAATAAACTCGTCTAGTTTGTTTATAGACAAACTTGTCTAATGATTATTGTTAGACTTGTATAATCAATGTATAAACATATTCATCTAGTGTTTATAGCTAGAATCGTTTAAATAATGTATGGATATGATCGTCCAATTAGTGTATATGCAGACTCATTTAATTGTATTGCAAGACTTGTTTAACCAATGAATAGATAAATTCATCTATTGTGTATTAATAGACTCGTATGATTTGTGTATGGACAAACAAACTTGTGCAAGTATATTTTCAGACTTGTCTTATTAGTGCAAGTCAAACTCATTTAATATTTGTTGCTAGACTTATTTAATTACTGTAAGGATAGACTCCTTTAATGGGTAGTCATTGACATGTCTAATCAATGTGAAATAATTCATCTAATACTTTTTACTATACTTGTTTAGTAATTGTATGGACAAATGCATCTAATATATATTGTTAAACCTGTCTAATCACTGCATCGACAAACTCGTTTAATATTTTTTTTATACTCATCTAATCAATGTGTGGAATGTCTCATATAATGATTTTTTATTATACTCATCTAATTAATGATGAACAAACTCTTTTATTGTGTATTATTAGACTCCTCTAATCAATGTATATACAAACTTATCTAATATGTATATCGGTAAACTGATATAGATGTTTTGTTATATTTCTCTAGTATGTGTTGCTAGACTTGTCTAATCAATACATGTCTAATATATATTTGTAGACTCAAGTAATGATTGTATAAATACATTAATGATATATTTTAAAACGATTAATTTGTTATTTTTAGTTTTTTGTCTCGATTTTACTAAAGTCTATAAGCTTTACATTTTCAAGTTAAAAATAATAATAAATTATTCAAATAATATAAAACAAAATTTATAATATTAAGAAGTAATTTTATTATTACAAATATCTAATTTAAACCTTTGGAATAAATTATTAAGTACAATGGTTTAATTTATTCTCTTACAAATATAATTAGTTAAAACTTTATATCAATTTTTATGTACGTACTAAAAATATGAAAAATATTCAACAATAAAAATATTTATATTATAAATTAAGATAATAAAAGATAAATGTGATTTGTTTAAAATAAGACAAAATAAATTGGTATGTACCTTATTTTTATTTTGGTTTAAAATAAAATACAAAATAAATTTAGAGTGTTTAAAATAAATTTGGTTTCTTATTTTTATTTTGGTTTGAAATGAATTACAAAATAAATTTAGAATGTTTAATATAAATATGAGATAAAAGAAAATGTTCATTTTATCTTTATATTTATTTAAAAAAGGTTGATATTGGTCTAACATCAAGATAAATTCAAATAATGTCACTTATGCAAGTTTATTTATCATTTTGCTTGCAAATTTTGAAAATGACCTACTCTAAGGACTTCCTAAGTGAAAAATGTAGCAAAATTTCAAAATTTTAATGGGTACGTGAATGAAATCACAAATAAATACAATGATAAGAGTTGAGAAATTTAAATGTAGTCCAAACCTATCACATTGAGTCATGAATTGCGTCTTGATAAGTTAATTGGGACTCGAGATAGTGGCATACAATGTATCGGGAAAAGCAAAGCAAAGCAGATCGAAGATAAATTATAGAAAAATATGGTTGATATTTTGTGAAGTGTAAAAACACAGGTGACAAAACAGCCTTCACAAATCCCTGTATTAATTATTATATATGCCCAAATCATAGGTGCACTTATATTAGTTGTTCTTCTTCTTCAACCCAACCCGTGAAACTAGGGTGGCAAAAAATCCACTTTTCTTTATCCCATTCATTTTTCTCCAATCCAATTTATTTAAAATTCATTTTATTACAATTTCAATCCACTTAAAATCCATTTTATTAAATTTAGATTTCAATTTTATCCATATTTTATAATTTTTAACTGGATATCCATTCTTTCAATTATGATGTTCAATAAAAAATCTAAATATTCAATCTAAATTTTAGTTGAATTAGATTGAAAGTCGAGATGAACTTACTTAGATAAAATATTAAGATTGACCAGTCCAGTTCAAACACAAGGTTAAACTTAATCGATTCAGGTTGAAGGTTAAGTTAGGATTGACCTAGAGTGGAGGTCGAGACGATTTATATTTTGACTAAAGGATGAAACTAGTTGACTCTGTTCAAAGATCAAGAAGGATCGATGTGAATTGAAGATCAAGATGGACAAACATGGGCTAAAGGTCAAGAAGGGCTACTCCAGGTCAAAGGTTGATCAAAGGTCGGTTAAAATGGTTTAACCAAATTTTGACCTCATCGACCTTAACCAATATTTTTCCAAATTTGTTTAAGTCAGGAATTGCTAAAATACGATCGAATTCAACCAACTAGACTCTAATCAAAATTCAGCTGAATTTTACAGAATTATTCTTTTAAAAAAAATTCACCAAAGTTGACCTCATCCAAATTTTGGTAGAATTTTGAATTTACAGAATTAGCTCTTTAAGTAAAATTCGTCCAAGCTAACCTCATCCAAAATTTGGTTGAATTTTGTCAGGTCGTCCCAATCAAAATTTGGTCAAATTTAATTGAGTTGACCTGACAAAAAGTTGGTTGAGTTAGGCTTGACAAAAATTTGGTCGATTCAACTTTGTTGGAAATTTGATCGAATTCAACAAAGTCAACTCTGACAACAACTAAACGGAGGCGACTCCAACTAAAATTCGGCCAAATTTGATCGAGTCGACCCCAACCAAAAGGTCTAACTAGCTTACATGGACATGAGATTGAGATGGATTGGATTTGATCGAAGGTTGAGACATATTGACCTAGGTCGAAAGGTGAAATAGTTTGACCTAGATTGAGTTAAGAGTTCAGACTGGTTGGACCGTTCAAAATTAACAATGACACAAGTTTTAGAAAGTTCATTTTAAATTTCTTTTATAAAAATTGGATTTTAGATTTTAAACTTGATCTTTGGATTTGAATTTTAAAAATATCCAAACTAGTTATGCAAAAAAATAGATTTTGATTCAAATCCTAATCCAATTATTTGGATCTAAAATGCATCTGAATTTGATCTTTAAAAATTCAATTCAACTCTTACCTGACACCAATGAAATTGCTCAAACTTTAAAAACAAAAAGAAACCTAGGAACTTTATAATTGTGCTTTTTTTTTTTGGATTGAATTACTAGGGATAGCAATTAGTTGTTTTTTTTTTAAATGTGATTTCTAAAAACAAGAACGATCAATGAACTTAGTGAAAGATATAATTATTAGAGCATTTTATATTTTAAGGCAGGAAAATGACAAAGGGAGAAAGCCCTTAAAGCCCAACGCTGATAAGATAGTTATGGGCACAAAAGCTAGGGAACAGAAAAAGAGTGTTGCTCCCTCCACCACCACCAATTGCTCCCTGCACTACCCTATACCCAATTTATCTTTGATATAAAACGGATGTCAACATCTGTTTCACCACCCCATACCCAATTTTATTCAACGGATGTGCTCCATCCGTTGACGGATGTGCCCTCATCTGTCAACGGATGTGCCCACATCCGTTTAAGTATTTTTTTTTTAGTTTTTTAAATATTATATTTTAATTAATTTATAAATTAATTTAATTTTTTATATTTTTATAATATATTACGATAACTAATTTTATTTTATTTAATTAAATAATTATTATTAATTTAACTAAATAATATTTATATATTAATTTAAAATATATAAATTAATAAACTAAAAAAAATTACTCCCACAATGGATGTGGCACATCCATTTCATTTATAATATTTATATTATAATAATTAATTAAATAATAATATATAAATTAAATTAATAATAATTATTTTATTAAATAAAATAAAATTAATTTATATATAATTATATAATAAATTTAAAATAAAATAAAATAATATTTATATATTAATTTAAAATATATAAATTAATAAACTAAACAAGAACTAGTACATCCATTTAACTAATAATAATATAAAAAACATTATAATAATTAATTAAATAATAATATATAAATTAAATTAATGATAATTATTTTATTTAATAAAATAAAATTAATTTATATATAATTATATAATAAATTTAAAATAAAATTCAATAATATTTATAGATTAATTTTAAATATATAAATTAATAAACTAAGAAAAAAAAACTACGGTTTGGCTACATAAGATGTGCACATCCGTTTAACTAATAATAATATAAAAAATATTATAATAATTAATTAAATAATAATATATAAATTAAATTAATAATAATTATTTTATTAAATAAAATAAAATTAACTTATATATAATTATATAACAAAATTTAAAATAAAATAAAATAATATTTATAGATTAATTTAAAATATTTAAATTAATAAACTAAGAAAAAAAACTACGGATGTGGTCCATCCGTTTACTTAATAATATAAAAAATATTAAATTAATAAACGAAAAACTAAGAAAAAAACTTGAACGGATGTAGCATATCTGTTAACGAATGTGACATATCCGTCAAAGTATTTTTTCTTTAACGAGTGTCGACATCCGTTGAAGAAAAAATGTGGAGGTGTAGGATATTTTAAAATATAAAGGGTAGTTTTAGAATTTTCAAAAATTGTGGTGATGTAGGGATGGTGCAGAGAATAACCCTCACAGAAAAATGCTACCTCATGGGCCAACTCAAAGGATATAACACATTAATGGAGTTTTTTCTCTTATGCACCCTTAAGTAGGATTTTGCATCTTACACCCAATCAAATTTCTCTCTTCACCGTATCAAAAAACAACTTTCATTTTTTTTACATAATAAAAAGGGGTGATTGCTTTTAGAAAAAAAAAATCCCAAAATTGTTTACTGTGATCATGAAAATAGATTCCTTAGGTGATAGGGTGTTGGTAGAAATGTGATAGGATGCAGGAAGCAATATCCCTACAAGTAGAGCTGTCAAAATAAAATGGATCACAATTCGCGGGTCAATCCAGCCCATCACGGGTTTGAGCCGGGTTAAATTTGAAAAAATTATATTTTTTTATCTGGGTCAGATTTCAATCCAGCTCATTTAAACCCGGCTCATGCACGTTAAACCCGTGGTGAGCCGGGTTAGTCCACCAACCTACCTACCTAATTTTATTTTATCAAAATTTAATTTTAATTTTATAAAAAAATATTTATTATTTTATTTTTACTTGAAAAAATTATTTAAGTTCCTTATTTTCAAAATTAATTAAACATTCAGTTGGGAGTGAAATTTATTTAGATTTGAATAATAGAAAGTTTCTATAAATTTTTTTTATTAAAAAAAATGTAATTAAGTGAGCTAGTGAATCAACCCGTTTATCCACCAACCGTGATGGATTGGGTCGGGTTCGAATTTTTTTGGCTTACTAATAACTGAGTCGGATTGAGTTGGCTTACTAAGTGACCAACCCGTGGTGGGTCAGGTCGTATCGGATAGGATGACGTTTTAACAGCTCTACGCATAAGTATATTACATGAACAGTGTAACAGAAGTGTAAAATCTAGAAAATACTAAGAGTAAAAGTATATTTTATAAGTGAAACTTGAATATTTTATTTATTAGTAAGAGAGAAGAGAAATTTGTAATAAAATACATTTAATTTTTGTGAGAGAAAAATGTATCATATATTTGAAGTCGAGTAAGGTCATAATGTGTGTGTGATGTGACATAGTTATTTTTTTAAAAAGGAAAATTTTAATTGTATGATTATAGAACGTGTGCTAAATGATGATTCTGAAAGAAATTATCTTAAATTTTGAAAAAATTATTTAGAAGAAGTTTATAAACGAATTATACACTTATATAATCATATGTTAAATGTGAGATGATTAGTAAAGCAATTAATGTAACTTCAAAATAGAACCATTAAAAAAATAGCATCCTAAATAACTAATATAGGGTGAGAGATTTCAAAAAGTGTGGTTTGAATAATGTATTATACATTAAAATGAAACATCTTTTAGAATGATAATTTTAATTTTGAGATAATAGTCAATGACAATCTACAATAATAATATTGAGAATAGTGTAAAATTAGTCCAACATAATTAGTGTTTTGAATAGAATAAATTAAATACATTAAATTTGATTTGCTTTACTTTTATATCGTTTTATATCTTAAATACATTATTTGGATAAGCTAATTTTTCTTTTTTGTTAGGATTTCAATTCCTACTAAATACAAAAACTAATTTTAATATTAAATAATATTTACTAATAATAAAAAATCAATTGATGATAATTTTCTTAGTTGAAATCTACAAGGGTTAATTTTGCAAAATCATTGAAATTTTAGTTGAAAATTTCAAAATCATCAATAAAAATTATTATAAATATAAACTAAAAAAGAATTATGTGTAGCCTAGTTAACATTTTGGCAAAAATAATTTTAACCATAATGACTAAAATAATCTAGAATAATATTAGTTACAAAATATCTTTGGCCAAATTATTGTAAATGTGACACCTAGAACATGTTTTATAAAAATGATAGTAGTTTTAAAATGGTAATACTCAATTGTTTTAATAATAAAAAACTTTAGTATAAATAAAATTGTTTTGGATCAAGCAAGTGGTGACTACATATTGAGTACTTCTTCTAAATAATTTTATAAAGATTATATTTGTTTCTCATAGATAATTTTTTATATTGTTTAATTTTTTATGTCAAATATGAAAATTTATAAAGCACATTAGCTCTTTCTTGTTTTTGTATGTGTTTGTGTTTTTCTTTTTCTTTTTATAACGATGGTCGCTTGTGAATACGTGAGGAGAGAAAATTACACTTAAAAAAATAACTTGAATAAGAGATAGATTAATAGAAACCTTTAATAGGAATTGATTTTTAGTTATTTTTTTAAATAGTATGCAATTGAAGATTGTAATGTAATTTGAATGTTGAACTTAAACTTTTGAATTATTTTTCAATACATACTTTGGATTGTATATTTCTAACATGATTTTAGACTTAATAATTGTATTATATATAGTTTAAATTAAGGGATTATTGAGTGTTTAGGATGTTACATATTCCTCAAATTAAACTTAAACACAAATGTCAATGTTCAAAACATTATTTTTAAAATATAGAAATGTATAATTTCGTAACGTTCGAAAAAAGTTTTTTAATAAATCAATTTATCTCAAAACCAACCAAGAAACTTAAGCAATGTGGAAACAATGACCAAAGATATAATGTTTATCAAATAGATATATTGTTGTTTTCATATTTACTATTAGAATATTGAATAAAGAAATACAATCTTCAATATATAGGCATTTTAGATGTTAAAAATGACAGACACTTCCTTTAAATGAGAAATGTCAATGATACCAAATATTGTGTAATGACTCATAACTTTTTTTATTGTTATTTATAATTTTTCATGTATTATTGAATATGACTATATTTTTTTACTAATTATTTCATTAATACCATATATATATATTTTTTACTTTTAATTCTTGTATAATATGTCTTTTTAAGGCAAGATGAATCGTTAATATTTAAGTTTTTTCTTTTAACTACAATCACTCCTTTTTCTTTTATATTAAGGACTCACATTTAAGACTCATAACTTTTTTTTTTTAAATTTCTGCCAGTTTTTTTTTTAAAGGTTACAAGAACCAGAGGAGGTTTGGTCTAATGGAGAAAATAAGTAATTCACAAAAAGTGATAAATTGAAATTAATTGAAGAATAATCCGCGTTCAATCTAATTATATTTCGAAGAAAATTTTGTAAAAATAATACGTGAAAGGAAACAAAATAGATAAACAAAAGTTAAGAAAAAGCACATGAGGAAAATGATTGGATTGGAGGGATAAAAAGCTGTGCAGAAGCACGTTTGAGTGGCCATGTTCACATTTTACGGTAGCAGCCACCAGTGCGCCATGCTGATACATGTCTGCATCGTCATCATAACACGTGACATCAACGTCAACGCTCCTATTAAGCAGCCTCTTACATCAATCAAGTCAAATTGATCCATCCAAACAAACCCCAAATAATTAGAAACCTCTTCTTGATCATCTTCTTCTTCTCTGTTTTCTCTTTCTTTCCCAACATAGCAATCTCAGTTAGTTAGTTTCACACCTTCGCTATGTCTTGGTTTCGACACCTCTCCTCCAAAACGCGCCACTTCACTTCTCTCTCCCGGTTCAGCACCTCCACCAGCCCGGTTCACCATGCGGGTCTAGGCCCCACGAAAGCCCACGAGAAGCCCCGTGTGGTCGTGCTGGGCTCTGGATGGGCTGGGTGCCGGCTCATGAAGGGCCTGGACCCTAAAATCTACGACATCGTTTGCGTGTCACCGCGCAACCACATGGTGTTCACGCCTCTCTTGGCTTCCACGTGCGTCGGAACGCTCGAGTTCAGAACCGTTGCCGAACCCATCGCCAGGATCCAACCCGCCATTTCCCGGGAACCTGGCTCTTTCTTCTTCCTCGCCAATTGTACTGCCATTGATGCTCTCAACCATGTCGTATGTTATCCACTTCTCTTCTTTCAATTCTGCGGCCACTGTTCCGGTTAAATGTCGTTAAATTGGGCGTGATTTGGTTTGTTACTTGATAATGGACATCTGTGGAGTGTGGACAACGTGCATCATATCATTTTCTTGATTTGCATACGTTTCTGTGATTTATAGTATGTATAGATTCTTTATATGCTACTATGTTTCAGGGATTTAGCAATGCCTTAAGGTGACATATAATATTGCGTGACCTTGACACCAACTTTGTCAGAACACTAACACCAAAATTCACAGCCGACATAGTGTGGCATAGGAGAGCTAGTGGCACACTTTTTATTGCCAAAATTTTATTGAGAACTACGAAATTGAAAAACCATTGTTAAGTCAGATGGTTGATTCACTATTTTTTGTGATTTTCTATTAATTTCAACCAACAGTAGAAAAATGTTAACGAGTATGTTTCTAGGAGAAATATATAGTAGTAGTTTTTCTATCGTCTATTATTTTTCTTGTCCTCTACACTACTGATACATTCTGTTGCATAACAAACTCATCATTGTTAATATCACTGTCTTGACTCCCTCTTTCTCGTTGCCATCACCTGTCACGTGTGTGAACTCACATCAATCCCATTTGCTATCCTTTTCCATTTCATTTGAGGTGCATGGAATGTGTAAATTATCTTGTTTTAGGGGATGAAGCAGTGTCTTCTGTTTCTTTTTCTCAGTTGTGCTGAAACACGATGAATTTATTCAAAATTTGAAATTATTAGAAGGTACCTTGTTTGTTGATGGATTTATTGAAATTGTGTTTTTTATACCTTTTGTTCTACTCCATATAGTAAGATAAAGGTTGTTGCATTGTTGTTGGAATTGAAACCCTGTCTAGTAATACAAATCTTGTTATTGTTTTGTTGAATTAAAACTATCAAAGCAACGCCTGGAACCTGAAGCCCCAAGGAAAATTCAATTTCATACCTATTTCTCTTACTCTCTCCACATAACAAAACGGCATCATACTCCTATTAGTTGAAATATCGGTAGTACTGACAATGTGTCTTAAGGTTGGAGAATTACTAGTATTACTTTAAATATTGCTACTCATGATGTGGTTTAATTGGGGAGAATCTGGCAAAATGGTTTTGAAGGTGCAATGTGAGTCTGTAACTGAAGGAACGCAGACAATAGATCCCTGGAAATTTACGATCGCATATGATAAGCTGGTAATTGCATTAGGAGCACAACCTACCACTTTTGGAATTCATGGAGTCTATGAGCATGCAATTTTTCTTCGTGAAGTTTATCATGCACAGGAAATACGGCGGAAGTTGCTTCTGAACTTAATGATGTCTGATGTTCCAGGTTTACAACAATTTTGATATTTAGGATTAATATAAAGTCACTTGAAAATAATGATTATTGTACATCACCTATGCAATTTGTATTTGATTTGGATGCAGGGATTGAAGAAGAGGAAAAAAGGAGGCTGTTACACTGTGTGGTTGTGGGAGGCGGTCCCACTGGAGTTGAATTCAGCGGTGAACTTAGTGATTTTATCGTAAGGGATGTCCGTGAGAGATATTCACATGTGAAGGACTACATCCACGTTACTTTAATTGAGGTTTGTTTAGTAGCATCAGATATGTGATACAACCAAATAGACTAGATTTTTGGTATTGCCTATGGCAGAAAACTCTTGCTTATGGCAAGAAACCTCTTGCTATTTCCATTGTATATCTCTGTCTTCCAAATTACAATTATTGCCAACATAATGGTTAGAAACACCATTGTCATTTTTCTTCGTGCCAAAATTTTCTTTTAAGGTAATTTGTTTTCTAACCAATTTATTCATGCCATTTCAGGCCAATGAGATCCTGTCTTCCTTTGATGTCCGACTCAGGCAATATGCCACCAATCAATTGACAAAGGTGAGCTACATATCAGAAGGAACTTCTATTATGTTTGTTCAACCTTTCCCTGCTGATTTCGAACTTCTGAATATCATGTAAAAAGAAACAAAGAACAACTAAACTCACCTTTCCATTTAAAGAAATGTAGTAGTCTATTAGTAATTACTATGGTGTTAATTATCAAAATATGAAATATAATCACGACACAATGTTTCTAACAGTGGTATTTGGAATCATATAATTAATTAATGCGACTCTTCCTCGTAGTACAATAAGTATGATGAAAACTGATTGATAGGCTAACTGTTCAATCAATATTAGTTTTGTATCTCTTCATATTGAAGTTTCTATCAGTCAGGAGTCCGACTAGTCCGTGGCATTGTGAAAGATGTCGAGGAGAAGAAGATTATCCTAAATGATGGAACTGAGGTACCATATGGGTTGCTCGTATGGTCGACTGGAGTTGGTCCATCAGCTTTTATTCAGTCTTTGGATTTCCCCAAATCTCCTGGTGGAAGGTTGTTCTTTGTTACTCAACATAGTTGCACTTATTTTCTTTCCATTGACAGCTCTTTCAAATTTACAAATTTGGAGCAGTCATATGAATAGACATGATCTGTCTTATCATGAAAGCAGCGCTACTTTTTTCCAAAAGATATCACTCATTGTGCGCATATATTTATTTAAGGAGACTGAATTAGGCATAGATCAAAATAAATCTTTAACATCTGATGAAGCTTTCAATTTCAAGGTTGCATTTGAAAGTTCATTTCAGGCATTTCATATAAATCCTTTTCAAATATAAGAAAATATCAATAATTTTATTATTACCCTCATATCTTTTAATCTTCCAAACTTTGGCATGAAAATCATTATGTAAAATACACATACATCAATGATTGGATTCAGCAGTTAGTTATATGGTGTAAAATATGTTTAGGCTGAGGTGTAAATCGATATGTATTTTTAGTTATATTTTACTATTTATGTCATTTGTCCACCATAAGCTATCGTCAGATGTATCAGTTTCCTCGCGTTTGACACACATTTGATGTGCCATGGCAACTATAACTATAGATTAGGGTATTTCCATAAAACAAATTTTTAAAGTTTCTTATTTTCAGGATTGGCACTGATGAGTGGCTTCGTGTTCCTACAGTAGAGGATATCTTTTCAATAGGTGACTGCAGTGGTTTTGTAGAAAGTACAGGAAAACAACCACTGCCGGCTTTAGCCCAAGTACGTGACATTGGATTCGTTAGTTTCTTCTCATACAAATTAATTTCTTGAATTCCTGGAATTTGTAGTTCTCACTTTGCACTAAGGTCTTTGTCCCTGAGATTTCATTCTGAATGTGTTACTGCTAATTTACTCTGTAACTGGTCATGAGTGAATTGATGTTGCATTTACCAACTTAATGCGTTGCCGTTTGGATTTAACCACAGGTAGCAGAAAGGCAGGGTAAATATTTAGCAATCTTACTAAACAAAATAGGTAAAGAAAATGGAGGCCGTGCAAACAGTGCAAAGGACTTTGACTTTGGGGAACAATTTGTTTACAAGCACCTTGGAAGCATGGCATCTATAGGGAGTTATAAGGCTCTAGTCGACCTCAGACAAAGCAAGGTGATTTTCATTCCTAAGCTTTTACTGGTGCTTTAAAAACTTGTGGTTTGATTCATTCACGCAATCTCCTGCAGGAGGCCAAAGGGTTATCTTTGGCAGGTTTTGTCAGTTGGTTTATCTGGCGCTCAGCATACCTAACTCGTGTCATCAGCTGGAGGAACAGATTCTATGTAGCCATCAACTGGGCTACTACTTTTGTGTTTGGCCGTGACATAAGCCGAATATGAGAACTTTTTAAGGTAAATACTCTGCGTGAAATTTTTATTATGACTTAGACATGTTAATAGGCCCTCACAATGAACTTTTTATTATGAACTTTTGGAGCAGCATGTTTCAAAAGCCAGTAATGTCTAAGGAGATGAATTTCAGTACACAGAAGATCATGGAACTTTACCAGTTCATGATATTGTTTACACGTTCCATTTGTTTAAACAGTAGCAACGAAAAAATAGATTACTCGGAAATTTCATTGAAGGGTGACGGCAATAGATTAAATTTTGCTGTCGTTGGTATTATTTTTCTAATAGAGAGCGTATACACGTTATGATTCAATTTTTAGCACCAGGAACATTGATTATTGGGCAGTAATAAACCAAATTCAATGTTTAGACGATTCCCAAATTATGCATGATCACATTTGACAACAATAATATATTGTGAAGGAATTCTCCGGTGGATAAACTCCCTTTATAAATGCAGTATATAAATGAAAATCAATGCAATTTGCACTCAACAAATTACTAACAGAAAAGGCTCTTACAAAAACACCACAATTTACATAAAAATGGCAAGTTATCACATGATTTGCGTATTTATTATATAAGCTTGATTTCTTCAATTTATCATTTATTTATTTTAACCTATTAATAAAAAATTAAATTAAATTTCTTAATTTTCAAAACCATAACAATGTGATTATTTTTTATTTATTTAATTAACAATAGAATCGTTAATAAAATCTATTTATCTAATTCAACAATGAAATCGTTAACTACTTATTAATAACTTTAATTTACACAATATTATATTATAATAAACACTTATAACCCTAATAACATTAATTTTAGTGTTTAAAAGATGTTTTTAAAAGTTAAGAGACATGATTAGAACTTAAAAAGGTCATAACTTATATTTTAAAATTGGACTTAACTGCTTGGTTGAATCTTTTATTAATAAAGAAATTAAATTGAAGAAAAATAAATAAATAATAAAACCAACAGGTATTTAAAGCATATTATAAGTTATACAAACGACAGTTACTTAAGCGTAATTTCTTTGATATATTTTAAATTGCTTAGTGTCTTCGTGTTCTTCTGATATACATGTGTACTTTACTCATTCGTGTTTGACATTGCTGCTGTATCCAAACTCAGTCTTATCCATACATTACTATAAAGTATAGTGTTGCAAAATTTGCCTTATCCTACCATTCAATTTTGCTTAATTAAGTTTTTGGTATTTTAATTGGAAACCAAAACTAAAACAACCTACTTATTTAGGAACAAAAACTTAATTAAATCTTCAATTTTGAACGTAGTATATGGATGTTATTGGAGCTGATGATAAAGAGATATCACAGTGAAAACAAATTACACAAACTATTACCTGAGGTAGCTTTTCCTTCAGCAGTTACTTAGTTCTTTCAATACACAAAGTTTATGCAGCAGGATAAACATCTGGCAGAACCTTACAACATGATATTCCTAAGATATATGTATACCAACCTCTTACTTCACATTGCAATGTCAGGTGCAGTAACATTTTATGACAGTTCAAAATATGCCTCCACCAAAGACACTAAGACATCAATTCTGACACACCATTAACACGTAAAGAATTTGTCATCTTTTTGGTAATCAAATCCTTCAACTCGATCTCTCCAGGAAACCTTCCCTCCTTCAGTTTAGAGAAAACCTTCAAGGGCAGAAGAGTTTTAAGGTATGAGTAAAAAATTCAAAAGCATTGAAGATGCCATATACTACGGTACCTTCCATCTAAGTAACTCTAGAGTCAGAAGAGGCAAGAGTATGATCAAATGATGGTTCAGATAAGAACTCTTAAAACAGAAAAAAAAAGGATAAGTTTATTTCCTATTAACTTAAAGTTCCACCCGTTTGGATATGTCCTATAAATGCTTTTTGAGAGTTCTCTACTGAAAGTATGAAGTTTATTTCAGTAGATAAACCCTCAAAATACTTATAGTTTTTATATCCAAACAAGATCTTAGTCCATTTCTTAGAACTACACAAATAAACCCTATACTAATTCTTACAAATTATATACCATAAAACACTGAATGCAGGAAACAAAATAATGTTACAAAGCCAAAATGCCCAATACTAAAGGAGTTGAATGTTGAATGCAAGGTGGGGAACCGTTCTCCCCAATCACCCAAAAAGTCATATAGAGATATAACTGTGATCTGAAAGCAGAGGTTTTCAAACTACAAAAATCCATATAAAAATATCAATTGACCATCATGGATTTATTTGGCTCAAGGTAACAAAGATGTGCTACATTTTAGCTGGAATGGAGGATAGGCCCCAATTCCCCATACTCTACCCACTTTTTCACAATATCTTTCTGCAGATCTTAAACTAGTTTTAGTCTGTTCAAGACCATATAATTCAATAAATTCAATGATGAAATATAACCTTCGCAGAAAGTATGATAACCGAAAAGAATCAAAATAATACAGCCAAAGATAATGATGCTGCTTAACATATTGTATGATAGTAGCTAAAAATTCTCTAAGTGAGCCCCAAATTAACCAGAGAAATCCAGTGAAGTGGCAAAATATTGATCTAACAACTCACGTGGGATATCTACCCAATGGATTACACATGCTCACACAGTCACAAAGCATAACAAAACTTGAATAAAGATCACGAGCTCAACTATCAAATAAATGTGTACTAATAAATAAAAGAAAATAGAACGTGGAAGGAAGGTACCAACCAGTTCACCATTGAAGTAAATTTCAAATGCTCCAGAGCTCTGTAAGAATGACTGCAAGGCATTCCCAAGAAGCCAAGTACTAGCAATGGTTCCAAATTTATTAGCACGCAAGTTGAAATACCAAGGAGGAGGTGCAGCAAAACCCAATACTGGAAATATATGCTCCCCAGCAACAACCACTCCTATAACACCAATCTGAACAACTGGAACCAATTTGCTTAGCAGACGCTTTGGAAGCGATGGAGGATAATTAGCAAGAATAACCTCAGTTCCAGGAAAAGCAATATCCAACATATTCTTCATTGTCACTGCTGTTCCCCTACACACAAACAACACAGCCATCCATTTATAACAAATTCCCCATCCTAACCAACACTACCATATGCATGCAAATTGTAATGAACCAACTTTTGCCTATACATTTTCCTAAGGTAATGAAACGAAAGAAAATAGAGTGGACATAAAACAAAGACAACAATGGATTTTAGAAAAAAAAATCAAAATTATCTTTCTCATTTCTTTCCCCTGTACCAAACAATTAAAAATTCAAACTTTTCTTTTCTTTTCATTTTCTTTCAACTGTACCAACACAAAGGTTTAAGGAACACCGAACAAAAAGTTAAAGCAATGATTTGGAACAATACTCCCTTAAATCCCCAGCTAACCACTGATGTATGATATGATATACAACCCAGATACGATTTCACAAGCTGGATGATATAACCAAAAACCTAAAGTCAAATAATCTTTCTAGGTCGATTCCCCCATAATCTCAAAAAGCGTTCCTTTTTTTTTTGTAATTCTTCTCTCTATAGAAAAACCATCAACACCATAATATTAATAGCAAGTACCTGTAAGAACACGAAGAGCAGAAATTGATGTTGACAGTGTTGCCGAGACCCGAATTTGCAATACTGCTCGTGGTTTTCTGAGGAAACAAGAACAGAAGAGAGCCGTTAATGGGACATTAAAAAAATGATAAAGATGGGATTTTCATGAAAAAAATTACCTCGGGGGGTAACTCTATTGTAATCGGCTGATAATGGTGTTGGGGTGGGTGGTGCGGTGGGTGATGGTGGTGGTGGGGAGGGTGGTGATGGTGGTGCGGTGGGTGATGATGGTGGTGCGGTGGATGGTGATGATGGTGGTGGTGGTGGTGAGGTGGCGGTGGTGGTGGTGTGAATAGCGAAAATAGGTCAGAACAGAAAAGAAAGAGAGGCAGACCAAGCAAGAGAAGCTGAGCACGATCCATAGGCAGTGAAGTTGGAAGATGGAAGGTTGAATTGGAATGGAAGAATGAAAATGAAGCGAGTCTGAGAAGAGAAGTGTGTGGTGTGGTTTTCCACTGTGGCTTCAGAAACAAATCGCACACTCACAGCTTTACTTTAGTTTTGGAAACTTTATTGTTTAATTCCCGTTTTCATTTTCTTTAATCATCAAATGTTATTTATTCAATATATTTTTTTACTTAATTATTTTTCGTTCCAATGAATTATTTCACACATTTTATCATATGTTTGGTTAAGTTTTATATATTTTATCAATCGTTAGATGGGAAAAAAAAGTTTAAATATTTAATTGGTCCCTAAGTTAAGTGGTTATTTTCATTTTAGTATCCGATTTTAAAAGTGAAGACATTGGATCCCTATATTATGAAAATTGTATGATTTCAGTTCTATCCGTTAAGTTGGTAGGAACAACGTTAAATGTTAATTCATGTGGCAAATTACTTATCCAACATGGCAAAAACACATTATTTAGCAAAGACATATATGAAAATATCCTTTGATTAGAAAACCAAATACATACGTGTTTGCCCTAACATATTCATCTCGAAGAAGCTTAGCTGAAGGACTTGAGATGAAGGAGGTGAGCTGAGGTGGGATGCCCTAAGTTCTTCGTTCTAACACAGTGCGTGTGTTCTTCGTTGTTTGTTGTTATGAGGTGGGTACCCTAAGTTAAGGTTGTTGTTGGTTTTCTGAAGTAGGTGCCCCAAGTTGAGGAACTGTTCTTGTTCTCTTGTCTGTTTGGGGTTCGTTGTTGGGGACTGGGGTTGTTTTGTTGGTGTGGACGAAGCATTATTGTGTCGTTTCGCGAGGCAATGTCAATGAATCAGTGTTCGTCTTGCTCATGGGGGAGCTCTCGTGGTGGTTCATATTGTTGTTGTATAGTATAGCAAAATGTTCTCTTGGTATTACCAAATGGATGTTTATGTGAAAGAGAAGTTGAAGATTGGTGGACACTAATAATAATGGGATTTCCTTCCCATTCTTTCTATAAAAAAGGAACCTTGATTTCTTTCTAAATCACTCCAAAAATTTATATTTTTTCTTCCCTTATATTTCTTAACTTTTGGTAGACTTGGTACCTAAATACGTCAATTAGTAATTTACTTTTTTTTCTTCTGAAAACTCACCTAGTGTATTGGTTTACTATTTATTACTATTGTTTTGGTAGATAATAATATTCACAATGAGAAGTGCACAAGTATTTTTTTTAAGTCACAACAATATGTTACAAATTATACCCAATAATGGTATAATTTTATAGAAGCATATAACATAGTAAGTCCACATTTATATAAAAAAGAACAGTTAGAGTAGACTGTAAAGAAAGTTTGTTAAGCTTAAAGTCATCCCAAAATGAGTCAGAATTTAAAACTTAGACATACTAGAGTATTTCAAAATAATAAGGACAACTAAGGGTCCTAACTAAGCTAAGCAGCAGCACCGTCGTCCTCCAAAGACTGCTCCAGAGGCACCTCATCTGCCTCTGCTCACATCCAAGTGGATGATCATTGCAAAAGAAAAACATACCCAAGCAAACACAAACACACAAGCAAGGGTGAGCTAGATATAAAAATCATGTTATAACAGTCACATACAACATGCAAGTAAAGACATATACACTACACTATACAAACATGACTTGTTGCACTTAAACTTGACTCGTCCGGACTTAGAATGATTGCCGAGCTATGGCGAGTTATGCACTCGTGGTGGCCTCTACTGCTTTGCAAAGTCATTGCCAATGGGTTTCACCCTACCACACTCACGAGGTTAGTCCGTTATCACTCACCTTGGGCCATACTGGAAGCACCCAAGACTAGGACCTCCTACTACTCCTCACCACATGGATCAATCCTCTCTACTTGAGAATGAAAGACCATTGGAGCATCAAGAAAACCCTCAAGACTAAGCTACCATGCAAATCATTCTAAACACACTGAAAGGGCACCACCATGTATCCCTCCTTGAGGATCATGGAATTACATCCAATACTAATACTTTCCACTTTAACACCAACATGATAATGCACACATAAGCCCTTAAAGCAACTGGAACAATTAAGTAAAATAGCATACTGGAATAAATAGAAATATAGGCCGAACGAAAAACATCAACACATAATGAGCAGGACCGAACACCCCGTGAATGGTAGAGGCCGAACGGTATCTCACCTCCCAAAGGACAAGACCGAATGATCCATAAAAGGTAAGACTGAAGAAGTGGTCGAACACTATTCAGGACCGCTCACTAAGAGAGACCGAACGCTACCTAAGACCGAGCGCTATCAAGACCGAACACTACTTGAGGCCGAACGCTAGTTAAGAGAACGAACACTACTTAAGAGACTGAACGCTACCTGAGACCGAACGCTACTTAAGAGAACAAACGCTACTTAAGAGACTGAACGCTATCTAAGAGACCAAACGCTACCTGAGACCGAACACTACTTAAGAAAACGAACGCTACTTAAGAGACTGAACGCTACCTGAGACCGAACGCTACTTAAGAGAACGAACGTTCATGAACTGGTAAGACTCAAAAGAGACCAACCCAGTTATGACCAAGAGCAGCACAAGACCGAACGGTCAACTGCAACGTTTTGCATAATTCTACAGAATTCTGCATAATTGCTAACATAACCCAATATGACCATTTCTAACCATTTTTACTAACTTCTAACACCCTTAATTCTTGTTTTATACTTAATTAAACTTATCTAAATGATTCTAAACATTCCTACTACCATTCTAAAGTGATTAAAAGTCAATTTTAACTCTAAAACACCAATTTTCCCCAACTTAGGGACCCAAAACCCAATCCCACAGCTTTGCACCTAGTTTGATCAATTTAATGACTCAAACAAGTCACATTATAGTGGCTAAGACTGCCCCAACAGCCCAGTTGCGCTTTAGACCTCAAATGCCCAAAATCACTACCTCACTTCCTCTCAAAGTGACCTAAAAACCAGAAAACTCCAAATTTCTATCCAACCAAAAATATACCAGATTTCACACTTAAATCACTTTCAATTGGTCAATTATAGCAATTCAAACCCATCCAAATCAATTCCAAACAGCTTAACACAGTTTCATGGATTTCACATATCAACACATACATTACAACATACTCAAAACACAAAATACAACTCCAAACAGTGCACCAATTCAGAATCCAATATACATACACTTCATGCAAGCAGTTTAAAGAAGTATTCTAGCTCCCCTTACCTTGGAGTAAAACCGCACAGCTCACTGAAATGCCCTAACGATACCTCTCACAGCGAGAACCCGAACAATGCCCTACAACCACCGAAATGGTGATGGAAACAACTCTTAGAGCTAGAACTGAGTAGAAATGGAGGAAGGGAAAGCAAGAAAGCACATGTAACCGACAAGAACATACGTCTCCATTCAAGAACAGTAAATAGGAGGTTGAAGCCCTCTACGTCGCGGACGTTTGAGCACCACCTAAAACGAAATCTACTGGCTTAGTGAAAGGAGATTGAAGAGAGAAGGATGTGAGGTTGTAGAGATAAGGCAAAGAAAAGAGGAACTGAGTTCTTAGAGAGAGAGTGGTGTGCTGGAGTTAATGGACCAGGAGGTTTGAAAAGCCCTTTTGTTTTAAGTTTGGTCCTATTAACTTAAGACACCCCTTGGACTTTATTTTCAGGTCCTCGCATAATTTCTTATTGTAAAAAATCAGGATGAAGGCAAATATGAGGAAGGACAACTGTCAGCAATTAGGGAAAAAAATCATTGATCAAAAGTAGAAAGAAATTAATTAAAATGATTAGTAATGACAAGTGCAGTTTTATCCAATGTCGTAGAGTGCAAAGGAGATTTAAGACATTTTCATTAAATTGCATAAGGTTAAGTAACTTATTCAAGGATATTCTTGAGGATAAAACTTTATACTCTTCAAATGAGTGAGTCCACATCAAGGACGGAGCACATCAATAATCTAAATACATTATTTGCCTAACTTGTAATGACAAATTTCAACATAGTTGAAAATTAACATTTAAAAGTTTCTACTGTAGAGTTTACTTGATTTGTATGATCAACTCATCATCAACATAACAAATAACAATACTGATGTGTACCTATACTTTAAGGATATTTTCGAAGCTATTCTTAAAGAAGAATCCAGGCGAAAAAACAAAAGTAGATAGGACGGAAAATTCAAAGCAAGCAAAGGCTTCGACGATGACAAGAGGTAGATCAATAAAACATGGATAAAGTGGGAGTTAAACCATAGTAAATAAAAATCTCAAAATAAGAAGCATCTTAAATGCTACCTGTAAGACCCATGAAAAATATCTATAATAGTAAATTTTAGCATTTTATTAGTAATAATAATTTTAATGGATAGAAAATATAATTAAATAGAAAATTATGGTAGAAAAATTAAAATTTTTGATATAAAATTATAGTAATTCTAGAAGGAGAGTTTCAAATTTTTGATAACTTATTTAGGATTTTTTTTAAGAAAATTGAATAGTAAAAAGTGAATAGTGAATAGTAAAAAGTGAATAGTAAAAAAAACTAAAAATAAAAATTGAAAGGATAAGAATTCCTACGTAGCATGGAAGGAGTTAGGATCAGATTTGATCAAGTTGATGATTAAAATACTATTTTTAAAATAATATTAAAATAATACATAATATTAAAAAAAATTAATGAATAGTAAATTTTTTTACCTATAAATAGCCATGGGAGGGAAGGGTATTCTGCACCAAGAAGAAGAAGAATCAAGTGAGAGCTTGAGAAATAGAGAAGAAAGAGTTAGGGAGAAATTTTTAGTTGCAAGAAGAGTAGAGGTTCTGAAGAGTTTTCGGGGAAACAAATTCGGAGCAAGTGAAGTCTGGAATAGAGGTAGGGGAGCTAACCTTTCTAAGCTTTTATATTCTGATTTAGTATTGTTTATTAGTATGCATGTCTTGAAATTATGTGAGAATAGTGTTAATGCTTACTGTATATTTATTTATATTGAATTTCTGTGTTAATATTATGTGCTGTTATTTTGAATATGTAAATAAGAAATTTGTTAAAACTAGTTGAGGAACACTTTGGCTAAGGAAAGACTTGGTACTTAAGTTGTCCATTGTGACATACCTCTCTTTCCTGGAGGTCTACTCGACAAGCTTTTAACTTAAATCTTGTTGAACAGATTATGTACTGTTAAACTATTGAGCAATATACCTCGTTGGAATGAATTCATGTTATTGTGGTAGATACGAAATTATGAATTTTAATTGTGATGATTGTAATTTATTATATTGGATTTGAATTTATGCGTCTGAACATGATATGAGTATTATGGGGAGATTTCGTAATGATATAATATGAGTTGAGGAATGTGAGCATTGTATGAGTCTCGTGGAGAGATTCTGTAATGATGTGGTAATTGTGTATATGTTGATGTTGAGGGTCCTGTAGTTGGAGGTTATCCTGATACTCTAATAATCATCCAGTCTCAAGTAGAGAAGGATGAGTTATGTAGTGAGAGGGGCAAGAGGTCCTGGTCTATGTGCCGGTTTTGGACATAGTGTTGAGGACTAACCTTGTGAATGGTATGGAGTATTTTTGGAACTGTATTTGTAAGAAGAAGCAGAAGTCATCACAAGTACATAACCTCCCGTGACCGCTCATCAACGTATCATCCGGATGAGTGTCAAATAAGTATTGTGGAATGAGTGTCTATTAGGTATTGTGGTGTTTATTGGGTATTGTGGGACGAGTGTCTAATAGAAATTGTGGTATGATGGTATGAGGGTATATGGCATAATTATTATATGATGTTAGTATCAAAGCAATTATGCATGTTTTATAAATGATTTGTTGTTTGTTAGCTCACCCTACTTGTTTGTGTTTGGCTATGTACGATGATCGTATAATTCGTTATATGGGAGTAGATGAAGGAACGTCGTCTGATCCAGTACCAATGAAGAAAGAGATCGAAGAATAAGTTAGAAGAATTCGAATCATATTTATGAGTTTATAGTTGAAATCTGTGTTTAAAACATGTATAAACATATATCAACTAGGAATTTTTAAGTGTGAGATTACAGGATGTTACCGTAAATGTAATGTTACAATATATAAATTATGAATTATCCAGTGTGAGATATTGGGATGTTACACTACCATTGTGACAAGAGATGGCATGTCAAGAAAGATTGTTGGTAGAGAAAGAATGGAGGAAAGAACTCTGAAAGCATCAACCTTACAAGGTTGTGTTGCAAGTACCTTAGATGATGGAGAAATTACAGTGAGCGAAGCAGTGATCAATTTTGATGGTAAAAAGAAATTTTATGACAAGCGGATAATGAATTCAGGTGAAACTTGGCACATGACTCCATACAAAAACTAATTTCACACATATGAGCCTATCTTAGGGGGATGTGTGTTCATGGGGAATGATCATGCATTGGAGATTGCTAGAGTTGGTATAGTCAAAATAAAAATGTATGACGATATTGTTCGCACAATTCAAGGGGTATGACATGTGAATAACTTAAAGAAGAATCTATTATTTATAGGGAAATTGGATGACCTCGGGTGCAAGATCCATGTTGAACGTGGAATCTTAAAGGTGGTGAAAGAGAATTTGGTAGTAAATAAAAGCAGAAAAGATCAAGGCAAACTTATACATGCTTATAGGAAATACATTGCAAGAAGCTAATGCAACGGTTGCATCGACAAGTCAAGAAGAAGCGGTACTGACATGGCATCGTAGGTTGTGGCATATGTTAGAGCGAGGTCTGCAAGTCCTTGCAGAACGTAATATCTTACGTAGGCTTAAAAAGGTTAATTTTACCTTTTTGTGAGCATTGTGTGATCAACAAGTAGATTGAAGTTTGCTAAAGTAACTATGAAAAATAAACACATTGTAATTGATTCATTCTGATGTATGGAAATCATCAGAACTATCACTCGGAGGAGCTAAATGTTTTGTATCATCCATTGATGATTACTCCAGAAGATTGTGGGTGTATCCGATCAAGAAAGTCAAATGTATTTGTCTAGTTCAAAGAATTCAAAACACAAGTAGAACTTGAAACTAGAAAAAGAATATGTGGATGGAGACTTTCTAGCATTTGATAAACAAGAGGGTATTATAAGACAATTTTTTGTTCCACATAACCCTCAATAGTAATGTACAACTCCTAAGAAAGAATCAAACTACCATAATCTAGCAAAAGTATATTCTTGGGCTATGCTGACAATATGAAGGGATATAACTTGTTGGATCCCACTTCCTACAAAGTTATTGTTAATTAGGATGTAGCCTTTGTAGAAAATGAACTGCAAAGCAGACAAATGACAACTTTAATATGGATAAAGTCGTAGTACAAATAGAGAAGAACCCTTCAAAATATTCTTTCGAGTCAGAGGAAGAGCACGAAGAACATGAGCCAAATGAGGTTGGGGATGAAGAACTTCGATGATCAACAAGAGAAAGAGTCAAACCATCTTGGCATTCACAATATGTGGTGACCAGTTATCATGTGTATTGTCTCCTAAGTGAAGAAGGAGAACCTTCAACTTTTCAAGAGGCTGTGAGTGATCCAAAAGCTTATTTGTGGATGGCTGCAATGCAAGAAGAAATGGAGGCTCTTCACAGAAACAAGACATGGAGGCTTGTTGAACTTCCAAAAGATAGGAAAGCCATTGGTTGCAAATGGGTCTATAAGATCAAGAAAGATAACAATGATCAAGTGGAATAATATCATGTTAGATTGGTGATAAAAGGATATGCTTAGAGAAAAGGCATTGACTTTAATGAGATATTCTCATTAGTTGTTAGATTGACAACAATCAAAATTGTGCTAGCAATGTGTGTTGCATTTGATTTACATCTGGAACAAGTGGATGTAAAAATTATTTTTCTTCATGGAGAAATTGAAGAAGAAATATATATGGTCCAACCAGAAGGCTTTAAAGAGCAAGAAAACTTGGTTTGCAAGTTAAACAAATCTCTGTACAATCTAAAGAAAGAGTTAAGGTATTGGTATAAGAGATTTAATTCCTTCATCATTAGTCTTAGATACAACAGATTAAGTTCATATCATTATACTTATTACAATAGGTTTGATGAGAAGGATTTCATTATTTTGTTGTTGTATGTGGACGACATGTTGGGGGTAGGCCCCAACAAAGCTCGAATCCAAAAATAGAAGGCATAATTGTCTTAGGAGTTTGATATAAAGGACTTGGGATCAACACACAAGATTTTAGGGATGGAGATTCACCAAGACAAAAAACATAGGAAGATTTGACTTTCTTAGAAGAATTACTTACTCAAGATCTTGAGACATTTCAACATGCAAGATTGCAAGCCAATTTCTACCTCACTTCCTTAGTCATCCTCAAGTATGAGTTCTAGTAGTGAAGTGAAAAGGATGAGGATATCTCGAGTAGCATATGCATTAGCAGTAGGAAATCTTATGTATGTCATGATTTGTACAAGACCGAACATTGCACAAGTAGTAAGAGTAATTAGTAGGTTCATGGAAAATCTAAACAACAATCATTGAAGCATCGGAGTATTAGTAGGTGTTGCATTATGTTTCATAGGATCGAAATCAGTTGTCAAGGCTATGTTGACTCAGATTTTGCAAGTGATATCGAAAAAAAAAGATCTACTATAGGATATGTGTTTACACTTGTAAGAGGTGTAGTAAGTGTGTTATCCAGATTACAAGATATTGTAGCTTTGTCTACTACAGAAGCAAAGTACACGGTAGCTATTGAAGCTTGTAAGGAAGCTATTTGGATTCAATGGTTGATGGAGTAACTTAGGCACAGGTAGAAAAAACTTGTATATTGTGACAATCAAAATGCTTTGCACATTGTAAGGAATCCCGTCTTTCATTCAAGGACAAAACACATAGGACTTCATTATCATTTTGTTCAAGAAATAGTAGAAGAGGGAAGTGTACACATGGAAAAGATTCACACAAATGAAAACCTGACAAATATTATGACAAAGTCGATCAACATTGACAAGTTTAAATGGATTTGGTCCAATCTGAAGAATAAACAACATGAATGACAAAATATGATATGAAAATTGGATTAGTTTCATCAAAATTTTATGTGGGAGAATGTGAAAGAGAAGTCCCACGTTAGTAGAGACTAGTCTCGGAGTTTCCTTCCCATATCATAAAAGGAACCCCTTTTCCTCCATAAAGCCTTCCAAAATCTCATTTCTCTTGCTCCTTTATATTGCTTTAAACATAGGAGAATTTCTCCTTAAATTTGTAGAGAATGAAGTTGTAAGTTTTCACTAGTAAAATTTCCATTTTTTCCATTTTTGTCTATCGGTATTATTTTCTCATTTTTATTTTAGTTGAGTGCTTTGCGTTTTGTCTCATACCTAACCGTTTCAAGCATACAAGCATTGATGTTCTCAATAATCCGCTTATACAACTTTCCTTAACGTGTTATTATTGCATCAAATTTTCAAACTCTAATCACATCAAGATTTCAAACTCTCCTCAATACTAGTCCAAATGCTAAGTTGTTGTTTTGGTGAGAGGTAGTGATCAAAATAGCTTGAAGAGTAAGGACCTAGAAGTTTTATTGCTTCCTAGCCAGTGCTGCATGTGGACTCCAATGGCATCTAAGTACAAGCTGCTCCTACCATGAAAACCCAGCACCTTGCCCTCTGTAGTGGTCGAGGTGAAGAATTTCCCAACTTCTTCACCAAATGGACCATACTGCCCACGACTAGTGTAAAAAGTCAGTGACTTTATGATTTTATGTTGCTGATCATCCTTAGTGATTGACCCGTAATAGCCAGAAATGCAAGTCAGTACTTCATGTGGATGCTCCAATTGTATCTGAAATCACAACAAGTTAAGCTTCATTATGTTTAAGAATGTTCATGTCGTGAACACTTTGCATTTGTGCTTTGCAGCATTTAACATGGGGAGTGCTTTAGCTTAATATTGGTTTAAGGAAGTAAGAAAGACAGTGAAACGTGCTTAGATTAAGAAAGTGGAAGCTCATAATCATACCCTATGCATGGTGTCTCCTCCATTACCACCATGTTTTACAGACCACACAGATTGTCTGTTTCTGTCGTACTCCATTTGGATAGAACATATTCCTTCTGATACTTTTGTCAAATAAATTTGCTTAATCCCAGAAAAGACTCCATCATCCCAGGGTCTACCTCCATCCCCACCCCATGGCCCTGGTCCACATGGAGCTGGTTCTTTCATCACACCACAAGAAACCTAAGAAAGGTATGACCAAAGTGAAAGGTACAATCCATAAAAGGAAATTGAAAATGTTCTTAAATATGCCTTCAATATCTTCTGAATTCTAAAAGTTGTTGCCAATAAAAGGCCATACCTCTTCAGCTGCTGATGACTTAGCAAGAACTAGTTTGCTAGGCCATTGAGCATTGCCTTCATCTCCAATACTTGTTTCTCTAGGGTTTATTTCCTTGGGAAGGGTTGCCACAGGCACTGTTACTTTCCCTTCTACAACATGTACTCCAAAAGCATCTAGGAACAAACCTTTTCTCCCATGAATGCCAACAATTTTACCTTCTTTCACTTTTGTGGTGAAAGAATTTCCTTGTTCATCCCCATAAGGTCCATACTTTCTCTTATTGGTGTGGAAAGTCAGTGACCTTACAATAACAGGCCCCATGTACATCAAAGGATCACAGTAGCCAGATACATGTGCCAGGACTTCATAAGGAAAATCAAAGACTACCTGCAAAATGATGTCGCAAAGATTATAAATTAGTCTAGTTTTCCTTGTTTGTGAAATAGAGTAGTAAGCTAAGTTTTCCTGTTTGTTCTTGGTTCACCTTTTCAGTTTTGAATCCTCCTGTTCCACCTTGTTTGGATCCCCATACGGCTTCCCCATGATAATCATACAAAACTCTAATCCATACAATTCCAACGTTGCGTGACAAGTTGATTTGCCTGATTCCTGTGTAGCTTCCATCATCAAAAACATGTCCACCAATGCCACCCCAAGGTCCATATGTGACCACACCTCCAACCTTTGGGATTGACTCTTTCACACGAGCCATCTGAAAGAAGATAGGATAAAAGATTCATCTGGGGCAATTTGAGAACTAGAAAAGAAAGTTAAGGAACACTTTAAATGACAGAGAAGTCATCAATACAGGCTCTCTCACCTTTTCTTTGTGTTCGGTATTTTTGGATTCTTGGACAAAAGAATATTTTCCGGGGACATTCTTTGCTAAATTCTCATTGAAATGATCTTTTTGTTTCAGAGCAAGAACAATATCGTAGTGTTCGTTCACAGTTCCTTGTATCACAGAATAACCAAAATTCTCAGAGAACTGAGTAATGGGGCTCTGGGAATGAGCCAAAGGCTTTGATGGATTTGGTTGTTTCAGGGACTTCAGATAGACTCCAATGGCATCTATGTACCAACCACACCTGCCATGGAATCCAACAATTTTTGCACCAGTCAATGGGACTGAAAAATATGTTCCTTGTTCAACACCAAATGGTCCGTAAGTTTTCTTGTTACTCTCAAAACTCAGTGACCGAACTAAGTTTGGCCCCAGGTGATTGAAACTGCCACAGTATCCATGGATTTTGGTTAGGATCTCATTTGGATAATCAAACTTCACCTGCAACACAGTCACTAGTAGTTAGCTATTTTATGCTCAAATTTAACTAATACCAGCTTCTAACTAGGGCCTTAACATGATATTACTCTTTTTATCACTCAAGTATTGACCTATAGCTAGTTTTTATTTCTCACAAGAAGAAAAAAGTTTTCACCCAATAATCTCTCTTTCTAATGTATCATATTCTGAAGTGCCAATATGGAACCTTTACCTTGTCAGTTTTACGGCCTCCACTTCCACCATGTTTCTCTGACCAAATGGAGCTTCCTTTCTTATCATATTCAATCTGGATGGAGTCAATGCCTGCTCCATGAACTATCACCAATTGCCTTACTCCTGAGTATACCCCGTCGTCCCAAAGAGATCCTCCCTTGCCTCCCCATGGTCCAACTGACTGAGGTTTCTTTGTGGAATCCTCAGAACTCTGCACACAAAAACATCATGCAAAGGTGGTAAGAAAAGAGGGTAAAAACATACATTTGTTGAAAATAAACTGAGGTATCTAAGCATTTAGTCCTGTTTAACATAAACATCTATGAGTTTTGTCATATGTAATGTAACATAAGTAGTTGCATGCATGTACTACCATGTTCTACTTGGGGGATAATGATGTTTGACTTTGGACTAGGAAAACTGATATTGTTAATGTGGGTGCAGTTAAGGGGAGGCATAGGAAGAATTTATGGAGGAAGAGATTGAGTTTTTGGTAGGGGACTTTGTCTATAAAAATAATATAGATGAAGAACTATGTAGACAAAGCTAATTTTAGTTGCACTATGGAGGGAAAGCAATAAAAGGCAGGGAATCAACTTCCCTACATCTATCAGTACCTTGTTTTTGTTAAACAATTCTTGCACTTTTTTAAGAAACATGATAGGTATTTTAGGAGAGACTGAACAATCATTTTATTTCTCATTTATTGAGAAAATAGAAAGGAACATATCCTCTTATGCTAAATTCGAGTTTTGGAATTTAGTCAGCAGCACTTAGACTTTATTAGTGGTTTGGTGCCATGAGTGGTAGAGATTTCTTGGAATCTGATTTCTGATGATCATATCATATTCTACACCCTCTTATATTTCTTTATTTAATCATTTTTAGCTATGTTCTTTGTATTAAAATTTTACACCATACTTACTCATAATGTGCTTCTTATAAACAATTCGAGGAAGAATCTAATACTCTTTTGTGGATGCTTGCTCATGCCACACTTTGTGTTCTACCAATCTTTTCCCAGATTGAATTTTCTGGCCCCAATCATTAGTTTATAAAGCATGTTTGAATGAGAATCTATTACTTATAGTTATTGAGGAACATGAAAAGACTACAATTATTGGCTTTATAATATATTTATTATATCTTCTTGGACATACTTACAAATCTTTGTTCTGGAACATCACCAATTCATGTATCGTATCCAAATGGGGTTCTACATAACAGATTATACGGCAAAGGGCCTCTTTTGTGATTTTCTCATTTTCCTCCTAAACCAACCTCTGTAATAGACCAGAACAATATTTTAATGCCTTGAAACATGAGAATAGAACCTCTAAAACATGGATGGTCGAATAAGACGCATTGCTTCATTTTTGTTGGGTGTTTTGCTACTAATTTCATTTAAAAAGTACTTTATTTATGTAAGTTATTTCGTTATCTTTTTACATGAACTTTTTTGGGTTTTTAAGTGATTGGCTGAGAAATCTTTTTTTTTTTTTCTAATTCTGCCTTATACTTAGTTCTTGTTTATTAGTTGTGTCTCTAAATATGATCTTACCAACAAGATTCGTTTGACTATGAAGTAAAGAAACTCCAAAGAAAACAAATTTTATCTTAATGATATTTTCTTGAGTGTTAAGTGGCTAATCTTTCATCAACTTGCTTAATTATGATTTATCTCAAATGTAACTAAATTGATGATTATCATAAGTGTAGTATACTGCTTCTGATCTAAGAAAGAAATTGAAAATTTTGAAACCATTTATTGAGTAGCTCTATCGAAGGAATGTAGTTGCTCATTCCAATCCTTGGTGGAGTCATGACAAATGTCTTGAAATTTAAGGCAGTCATACTCATATAATAAACATTGACAAAAAAAATATTAGTATGCAGATGGATGATTTATTTTTAAATTTTAGGAAATGTAATTGTTTTAATTGAATATTTTAATTTATAGAATGTTTTTCAATTATCTGTATATTATATTCATTATTAAATTCACATTTCAAGTAAATCAAATAAGATCAACAATATACATAGAGAGAGTTCAATCTCTTCCAAAAACAACAATGTAGAAATAGAAATGGGTTGTCATCTCGTATTTTGTACATAGAAATAGTTAAATAATAGTTGTAAGATCTCTTCTCTGAAACGTCAGGCTTAGCTTCTAATATGTCTAACCTAGGATCAATGGAAATTTGTTAACACTCTATTTGTTTTTGTGGATCCACTATTTGTGCATGTGTTCAACGATGGATGTGCGACTAAGAAGTGCATTTGTTTCAAGTTATTTGCAGCTAATTTAGCAGAGTTAACTTGAAGAGAATGCTTATATCCATCCATGCATATTGGAAGAAATAGGTAGAGATGTATGGTATAGGATGCATTGAAAGATGAATATAACCTTGGCTTTTATTTGAAACTAGTACTGTCCAGATATACATGAAGATGACTCTCATTGCATGAATAGTGAGATTTCTTGCTGAACAGTGGAGATTTTCCTGCACATCACAACCTTTGACCACAAATGGGGTAGATGGTTGTATAAAAAGACCATCAATGTGATCATTGGGAGAATAGGTGTTGCCTTCAATACACAACTTTAAAAAGAGTTGTTTGAAAGTCTCGTGGTGTTGTTTGTGGAGGAGAAGGCAACGAGTGTTCACAGTCCACACACAAGCTTTTTTAGTTGAGAAACAAGCTTCTTGAGGTGACAAACGTTGCATTTACCAAATATTTATTCATTCGTACGCTGCAGGTTTGATGCTGGGAAAGTTTAAAATCGATTTTGGTCGAAAGCAAATCAATTCTTCCCTATTTACATGAAAAGGATGAAAAGGATGAAGTACTTGAAAAACATTAGAAGAGGAGGAAGTTGAATAATGTTAATGGAAAAAGAAATTTCGCAACTCTTCTCGTATAGAACGTAGTAGCGTTTTATGATTTTCTTTTAAATGCTTAGACGTTCTATCTAATAAAAGATAGTTTCAAAAAATGTTTTTGTAGTGCTATTACGGATGTACACAGCAGAGTTTATAAAAACTTCTTTTATTTAATAGTAATCGTTGTTTAGCTTTTAGAAATAAAAACTCCACTACAAGTTTTGTAAGAGAAGTGTTTAGGCAAGATTGGAAATAATTGCTCAAAATATTTTATACTGGTTCACTCCAACTGAGTTACATGTAATCTTCTCTGGAGAAAATTTCACTATAATCTCCACAAGATTACACGGAGTATTCCCATCATTCTTAGTTTTCACAGTCAGCGAGTAACTTCTTGTTATCCTAGACTTGGATGAGTATTTTCACCACTCCTGGTCTCCATAATTAACGAATAACCACATGTTACCCTAGACTTGGAGGAGTATTCGCACCACTCCTAGTACTAAGCAACCTTGCCAGATTTTCTTTAACTCAACTGAGTTCAACAAGTGTTTTAACTCTATTCAGAATTGCAATCAATGATTGCTTACAAGAGAAATATTAGTTGCATTTATAGGATCAACATGGATCGATGGTCTATGTTCGCATTGGAGTAATACTTACCTTAAACTATAATAACAGTGTAGTTATTAATAATAAAATTATACCTCATCATAAATAATAACCATAATAACAAACTTTCGAGATTAGTTATGATATGTGCATATTACCCAAATAGATGTAGGTTTGGATTACTCTATAACAAAGATTATTAATGAGTTATATTGGGTTGTGTCTCTAATATGTTTATTGGGCCTTAAATTCTCAACTACACCTCCACCTATAATAAATCAAATTATATATATATATATATATATATATATATATATATATATATATATATATATATATTATATTTTGTAATGGCTAGTTAGGATAAATGAGCTTATACTACTCATTTAAATATTCAAGGTTTATACCTCCAACTACAATAGATCAAATTATATATTGTATTTTATATCGACTAGTCAGAACAAATGAACTAATACTACTTATTTAAATCTCCAAGATTTATAACTCCGATTATGATAGATCAAATTATACATTATATTTTGTAGTAGCTAAACGGAATAAATGAGCTAATATTACTTATTTAAATATCCAAGATATACATCTATAGCTACAATAATTAAAGTATGTATTATTATATTTGTACATTGAATTTTTAATCGAAATTTATTCCGTAAAACATGTAGAACTTTCACATTGGAAAGTTAGTGCACAAATAATAACCACACAAGTAGTACTTTTATATTGGAAAGTTACTGTCACAATATTCATTCAAATACAAATATATGTAAAGTATCCGGATTTACTTCCAAAACAAATCACATTTATACGGATATACGTATTATTTCTGGAATTACTTTTAAGTATGTAGAACTAATTAATTTTTATGTACCAAGAAAAAAATATTTGATTTTTTATTCTCATAATATATATCATTATTATTTTTTACACAATTGTATAATATAATAAAATTTAAAGAAATATGTAAATAACTTATATATATTTTCATAATAAAATTATTATATAAATTTACAAAAAATAAAATATTTATTTTAAACTTTAATTATATTTTCAAAAGTATAAGTTTATATAATAAATATATTATATTTTTAAAAAAATGCATAGTTACAAAATACTAGTTGTCAAACCTCGGAAAAACGCACCTAAAACCCCTGTCAGAGTCATTTAAAACGCACCCAAAACCCTCTGCGCGGACGCCAGGTGTCAAGTAACTAGGATCCTGAAATCAGATAGTGGAAGGCAGGTGTCGGCAGTAGAGCAGACGCTCGCTTGGACGTGGGAAGAAAATGATTGTTTCTGAAACTTCCGTCCCACTCTCCTCTGCATGCACCCTCCTTCCCAAACTCTGAAACTTTTCATTTTCTCCTCCTTCTCACTAGAAACTCTAACTTCTTTCTACCAAAAACTCACCTTTTTACTCCTCCGATCATCTTTCAGAGACCGTAGAAGCGTTCCCGGCGTCATAAGCTTCATTCTGAACCGAACATTTCCGAGTTCTGAACCTGGTAAGTCCTTTGTCCTTAGTCGTTCGTTCAATAGTACATGCAAACAAAGCCTCGGTTGCATGCTGATATCTTGTCTGATCCACTTTTGGTTGTTTTGCTGTTAATTAGTTTAAGAGTTGTGGAACGTAAGGGTAGGAGAGATTTTAGTTAGATCAACCATACTTCTGCCTCTAGGACGATCGTTCACCTTAGAGGTAAGGGAAGCTTATTAATTTAATTCATATGCCTATGTATTGCATAAACGTTCGTTGACTTGATTTGATATGAAAAATGATTGTGCTATGTTATGATGCATGAAATGTATGAAAATTCTATGATTTGGTGGCATGAGATATGGAACATTGATTTTGGTATGAAAGTATAAAAGTGTGAAAACTATATGTTGAGAACTGAATTTGAATAATATTAATTCTGATAAGAAATTTCCCCTAAGAAAGTAACATTCGTTACTGAACGGTCTTTAACCGTTCGGTTTTATAGTAAATTTGGTTAGTAGTGGATTCTTTCATTTGGGAAGAATCCTAGTGGAGGACGAGCGTCTACACTTCGAACTTCTGTGCTTGAGTGTTCGGCCAAGCATAGTTCTGTCTTGATATCCTGCTATGAAATATTTTAGTATTCTTAAATAATACTTCAATAGTGTCTTGGCATAATTATCCATCTTCTTTTATATCCGTTAGTAGCACCTGGTTTTATACCAAGTGTTCGTCCTAAGCAAGTGTTTGGTCTCACACCTGGCACTCGTTCTATCTCCTTAAGCTAAATTCTTTATATGAGCGTTCGTTCAAGCCCTCTAGGGTTCGCTCGCTATAGTGTCTAGTCTTTGACTGTCACTTAGATTTTTGATACTAAACTCAACTAAACTAAGTATTCACAAACGTTCGTTTTCTTCCGACGAGATAATTCTAAGTATTATTCTTCGTGCCTTGAAATATTATTATTCATTGGTTTCACTCTGGAGTCATCGTTCTTCGTCTGGTCTTTTGATGTTCAGATAGAGTCCTCGAGAGTCGGTTCCTCTAACTGGCTCAACGTTGAAATCGACGTTCGTCCCATTCGTTTCTTGGAATATATTATTGCGCTCGCTATCTTTCTTAAAATCCGATGTCAACCCTTGTTCTAAATCCATTCTCAAAGTTGAAGGTCTCTCGGTCTCGCTCTATGCGTTCGGCCCAGTTTAAGTTCGGTTGAACGTTCGTTATTTGAAATCCTCATGAATCTTTGTACGAGGTGATTAAATGAGATATGTATTAGTGAAAGATGAAGAAAATGTGATATGGAAATGTTGTGGTTTATGGACGAGCGTTCCGGGGAGGAACGACTCATGTATGGATATTTGAATTGGTAAAGTATGACTGTGGGCATGCTAAGCTGGCTGTTCATCCTGATGTTCCGTAAGTACTCGTCTTCACGTAGAGGAGGGTAGGTCATGTGTGGGAACGGCAGGAGGTCCCGTCCTTAGGGGTACTTTGGATGAATAGGACTAACCTCGGGTGGCAGCTGATGAGAGTATTCCAGTTACTACATCACCCGGGTGCACGAACGCCTGTAGCTACACAGATTTCATACCGTCCGGACAGTCAGTCTAGTAATAGGCTTTGTGTGATTCGTATATTGAGATTCTCTTGTGTGTTTGGATTGTTTGAAATATATGTTCATTCATGAAATTAAATTACATAAGCTTACCCTGTGTTTTCCTGTCGTGTCTTGTTTTGTACGTCCGTCTTGCCGTTGCAATGATCATCCGTGTGGATGTGAGCAGAAGCGGACGCGCTGTTGGAAGATGCGCTGGAAGAAGAAAATTTGGATGATGCGAACCTCGTCGATGTTGAAGTCAAGGCCGAACCGTAGTACGTTCGGTTAGTAGTATAGTTTAGTTAGTGTAAGGTGGTCGTTCGATCACCTTCCTTTTTCTTAGTAATGACCGTTCGGTAATTTCTTTTGTAAACCGTTCGGTCAGTTTTGTATTATTGTATAGTGAAATTCTGAACTCTCACTGTTTATGCCGTTCGGCCAGAACCGCGTGTTTCCTTTAGTGTAAGACTGAACTGATATTTTATTAAATGTAATTATTCTATTATATAGTCTATTGCTGTATTTTTGGGATGTTACACTAGTTATGTACATTTCTCTTGCAAATTTACAAGGCAAGGGAATTTTATTCCAGTATACATATAATTCTTTTAGATCATTCCCTGCATTGAAAAGTGGTATGACAGAGATATCAACTACATTATTTTCCATTTCTCCTCAAATTCCAAGTCTATTTTTTTTATCTTACATTTTTTCTTGAAGAAACTGAAGTATCATCTTCACTTATGTCTATTTACTCATGATCCACCACCCTCTAAAATAAAACTGCTCTAGTATCAGCTACCTAATCTGTGGGAGCCCCTTATAATCGGGTTGCAATTTGCATTTGAATTGAAAGAATACAAGTACAAATAATAATCTCGGCCTAAATTGACACGTGGTGTCAATTGATGTTGTCCCTTTATTTTGTTCATGTAGATATCATTAAAAGATCCATGTACATCAAGAATAATTAAAACAGCATGACAGATTACATATTTCTAAATCCATTAATTCTCTTTCAGGTCTATTTGTTCTACCAATAATCGTTACAAGAACAATGACCATCTTTAAAATGGTGTAAACAATTTGAATCGCTTAAATATATTTCACATCCATATGCCAAAGATATGTATTTAGCTGTGTCATGGCAGTCCTTACACATTCTCAAATTCTTTACTATCCGTAAAATTTGAGGTGCGTGATGAGAACCTATTAATGCAAACGCAATCGCAAGCTTTTCACTATGTACACTACCAATATCTTCCTTCTCCTCTTCCTCAATGCAAAGCCCATGGTCAGAAATATGTGCCTTGACATCTACACCTACCCGTTTTAGCCAAGCATGTAGCTTGTCCAAATATGGTTTTGACTGATCACCAACAACAAAAGTATGGACCATGTTATTCATTTCAATCCAGCTTTGCCCAACTAGAAACTTTTCTTTCTCCAGCTTTGTCATTTTTGGAGCTTCCCTAGACTTCCCACATAAAGTATATGCCTGTGAAAGTAAATGCTGAGTTATAATATTTTCAGGATCCAACTCAAGCAGACGTTCTCCTGCAATGATTGCCATTCCGAAATTCTTATGAATTCTGCAGGCAGTTAGAAAGGCGGTCCATACAGAAAAATTTGGTTCAACGGGCATGTTCAGAATAAACTTCAATGCTTCGGCAAGCTTACCCGAACGACCAAGCAAATAGACCATAGCGGAATAATGTTCCAGATCAAGTCTGATCTTAAAGTCTTCACTCATGTTGGAGAAAGCATGTTTTCCCTCATCCACCATTCCAGCATGACTATAAGCTGAGATAATACTTGCAAGAGTAACTCTATTTGGATGGAGTCTATCATCCTTCTTCATCTGATCAAAAAGATCAAGTGCAGACTCTGAACAGCCGTGTAAAACATAACCTGAAAGCAGAGAGTTCCAACTGATGATATCTTTTGGGGATAATCCATCAAATACTTTTCTGGAGTACATTATATTTCCTGACTTAGCATAATTATCAATGAATGTATTTGATACATAAAGTTCCGACACTAAATTTCTACGTATTGCACAACAATGAATTTCTTTCACTTTCTTAGCAGCCACTAGGTTTGCACAGGCAGGAAGGATGGTAAGCACTGTAACTAAGTTGGGAGCCATATTGGAGAACTGCATCCGCCGAAATATCTGCAATGCCTTTTCCTTTTGTCCACTCTGCAAGAAACCAGAAATTAAAGAATTCCATGATGCTACATTTGGTTTAATATTCCCATCTTTCTCAATTCTTTGAAAAAGATCCAATGCCTCGTCCTCGGCACCATTCTGCATAAATCCTGTGATCATTACATTCCATGTCACAACGTTAGGTGGTGAATCAGACTCCTGCATTTTCAGAAATAACTCGTGAGCTTTGCCACAGAAACCAGCTTGGCAATACCCTCCAATAATGGAGTTCCAAGAATATACATCTCTCTTTAACATCACATAAAAAATGCGTTGAGCAGCTTCCAGATTGCCACCTTTGGCATACATATCAATCAGTGAATTACCAATTAGCATATCATCAACCAAACCTGTCTTAACAGCTATAGAATGGAGTTCTGATCCCATACTTAGTGATTTTACTGACGCACATGCCGACACTGCACTAGCAATTGTAATACTGTTGGGCTCAACCCCCACTATAAACATCTCCCTCAACAAATCTAAAGCATCATTTATCCTTCCCTTTTGAGTAAACCCAGAAATCAAAGAAGTCCAAGTATATACATCTGGAGTAATCCTAAAACTCTCCATCTTCCTCATTAAATCAATTGCAATCTCACAATGCCCCAACTGACTATAACTGGCGATCAAAATGTTCCAAGTTACCAATCCTGGTTCAATTCCTTCCTCCTGCATTGCATCAAAATACTTCCGAGCTTGTTCGATCTCACCCTTCTGACAATATCCAGTTATTATCACATTCCAGGAAACATAGCTCCTCTCATCCATTCTCCTAAAAAGCTTCTCTGCATAACTCATCTCCCCACACTTAGCATACACAGCCAGAATTGAATTGATCACGCGCAAAGAAGAGCACCTTCCTCTACGGATCACCATAGAATGGATCAACCTCCCAGCTTCAAAATCCCTGCACTTTCCGCAAGCTTTCAAAATCTTTGGTAGCAAAAAATCATCAGGCAAAACCCCATTTCGCATCATATCATAAAAAAGCTCCACAACTTCCCCCCACTTAAGGTCTCTGGAGCAAGCACCAATCATAGCAGACCAAGTGAACAAATTCCTTTCACGCATTTCATCAAATACTTTCCGTGCTTCCTCCAAGAGCCCACATTTAGCATACATGCTGACCAACTTGGTCTCCACAAAAGGGTCCAGCTTTCTCACCAACCCAACCCTGGCATGCAACTCCCTACCCACCCAAATGCAGTCTCTGTCAATACAAGCCTGAAGCAAGTTAATGAAGGTCATGGGTCTCACCTTGGACCCTTGTTGGGCCAAGGAGTCAAGAATTGCCACAGCCTCACACAGCTGACCATTGACACATAGTTGATTCAACTGGGTATCTATGAATTTTGGGTGTGACAAATTGATCGTGGAGACACTGTTGGAGCTTGCAAGGACCCTTGTGGAGCCCTGCCACTCTAAGTGGGTGGCACTGTGAGAAGGTATTAACAGAGAAGGCCATGGTTTACTATGTAGAATAATAAGGTTCTTCTCCATCGTGTTCTTTGTTTGCCACGGTTCCCAAATGCCCTTATCTCCTTTGGGCTTCACACAAATATGTGGAGATGACTTTACCAAATAACATTAGATAAGATATATCTTTGTTTTTGCTTTAAATAAATAAATAGTTTTTAAATATATAAATACATTTTATATGCATATAAATTATAGTCAACAAACAACCGATACATATTATATATTTAGTTAATTCTTCAAAAATATTGGAATTTATTTTAAAAGTATTCAACTTTCTTGTGAATACTTGTAAATATTTTGATCCTTATTTATATGAACAAATACCGATTCTTTTTGTGTTTGGATCCAAAAATGATGCTCCAAATTTAGTAAACTTTCATACCATTTGTCCAATTCAGAAATTAGAAACAAACACTTTTTAAGTAGTGGTTTGTTTCTTTACTCATTGTGAATTAGGTTTGTGTCTTTACTCATCGCGAATCACATTGTTCTTTCTCACAATAGGTTTCTTTTCTATTTCACCAGTGAATTTCTGTATGTTCTAACGAGGCTGGTGTTGGGTGGAACTGAAACCTATCTTCTGTTAAAGGCTCTCTTTTGATATGTTCCAAGATTGGTGAACCCCTTTTGTAAGTTATTTTCTTATCATCCTATTTTTCACTTTGTTCCGATCTGTTGTGGACTTTTTCTATTATTAATCGGCTGCTTCATACATCAAATTTCCTATCAGTGATTATGAACATGATTCATCATATCAGGATTTTTCTTGTTTGGTTGAAGAGATGGAATAATTTCGTTTATAAACAGATCAGAATATGGAAATGTTGTCACACTACTTATACGAAAATGATTAGAAAGTTGAATATATTGTTTGATGCAAACATTGAATTGTTTTTTTGTTTTTGTTTTTAATTTACTTCATACATAAGTGGATGACTATTGCAAATATGAACATCTAAGATATATGTTTCTTTTAATGTGGGTACAAAGATATGTTCTGTGATCTCTTATTCAAACACTACACATTGTCATTTTTAGGTATGAAAAATGAGTTCTGTTTTGTAAATAAATTTCACAATAAACTAAGGGTATAAAATAATTAACAATTAATGTATTTTAATTCATAAAAAATATTTTTTAATTGTACAAAACGTCAATTATAGTATATATATATATATGTATATATATATATATATATAATTGTTTGTAATTAATTGTCATCTAACAAAAATCTTTGAAAAAGAAGACCAACTATTATTTTTAATTTAATTTATATACCATAACAATAACTTAGAAATAATGAAGCCCAAAACAACCAGTGAAGGGTGATAACATTGAAGATTTCAATTGATGTTTGCTAATAGGAGTTAAACTATATAAATGAATTTACAATCATTTATTTAACTTTTACGAACAAACATTAATTGAAATATGTTGGTGACAATTAAATACAGATAACTATATCTATATATATTATTTTTCAACAAATTAAACTAGATTTCCTTGTATTGTTAGTTGAATATAAAAAAAATGTCATTTTTAAAATTTCTATATTTCTCATAGAACTAGTTTTTCATAAACTAAATTATAAAGAAATATCATACATATTTTTAAAGTTTTAATTTTTACTTTTATATGAGTTAATTTTACTTGAAAACAATTTAATTTAATTTTTCTCTCATTCGGCCAAATAAACTCCTTAGTATTACTATAATACCCAAAAAAAAAAACAATTACAAATGAAAAAAGTACCACGATGATTTCAAAACTATTTATGATTTTTTTTAAAATTTTACATGTTGCTGAACACATTATATTTGTAAAGTTGCATAAAGTATTAAAATTGTCCTTAAATGGTAAATTGATAGTTAGAAATTAATTTAAGACAAATCTCAAATCTTATGTGAAATAATAAGATCCAAATAGGTTGAATGAGTCAAATTGAAAATAATAATAAAAAAAAGTGATATCATATATATAATGTTTGACTGGTAGTGAACATTCACATTTAATGAATTTTTTATTATGTGCATGTGACATTCAAATGGAGCATTAATTACGTGAAACACACATTAATAATGTTCATTGAACCTTCCATTCCTGGTAATAAATTCAAAGAGTGGGATTAATTGTGTAGAATAAATAAGTTTGATCCAAAATAAATATTTGCATATGGGAAACACAAACAATGACACAATGTATGATCTGTGTTTTTCTAGAACTATCCGCCTTGGTTTGTGAGTTGTTATAGGCAAAGCAACGTAAATAGTGGAAAAGCAAACGAAGTAAAAGTAGAATGTTTGAGTGTTATTATATTATTATTATTATTATTATTACTGTTACAACCTGCGGTTATAGAAATGAACTACCCCATAAGTAAATTTTTCAAAGATTTATGCTTGTTGGTTTTTTTGGACTACAGAGCATAAAGCCACTACCCCACTCACCCACCACACATCCCTGAATCCCAGAACCACTGAACCTAGCAGCAATGGTTAAAGACACAGAGCCTTTAGCCTATGCTGCAAATGGGCACCCCAAAGATTTTGACCCTAGTGCTCCTCCACCGTTCAAGATTGCTGAGATAAGAGCAGCCATACCAGAACATTGCTGGGTCAAGAACCCTTGGAGATCTCTCAGTTATGTTCTCAGGGATGTGTTGGTTATTGCTGCATTGGCGGCGGCAGCAATTCGCTTCGACAACTGGTTTATCTGGCTTCTCTATTGGCCTATTCAGGGAACAATGTTCTGGGCGATATTTGTGCTTGGACATGATTGGTAATGTCTTGCTTTTGTTTTCAGTCTCGCGCATTGTTTAGGATGTTTCTGTTTTCTGTATGGTAAAGTTTTTCTTTCTGCATTGAACAGTGGCCATGGAAGCTTTTCAAACAGCTCTTTTCTGAACAACCTCGTCGGACACATCTTGCATTCCTCAATTCTTGTTCCATATCATGGATGGTTGGTTCCTGGCATCTCTTTTTCTTTTTCATTTGTCCTTCGATTGGAAGTTCTTTTAGATTTTATAGCATGTTTTGAAAATCCATTTGAGTAAAACTTACATCTGGGATTTGAAGGTTTTACTGCTATCAACTTCTGAGTGAACCTGAAAAATCACATCTGAGCTGTGTAACCGAACACTTTTGACAACCAAATTGATTTTGTTCCCATGGATTTTGCAGGAGAGTTAGTCATAGAACTCACCATCAAAACCATGGACACATTGAGAAGGACGAGTCATGGGTGCCAGTATGTTATTAATTGCCTCTGTAGTGATTCAATTGTTACATATATTTTGTAGTCCCAATAAAAAGGGTACCTTTATTATACTTCACGAGGCTGTTCTTGAACATGGTTTTCTTTATCTGTCATTGTCTTAGTTAACAGAGAAGATTTACAAGAATCTAGACTACATGACAAGACTTGCTAGATTCACTGTGCCATTTCCATTGTTTGCCTATCCAATTTATTTGGTGAGTCCTTTTTTTACCAGGAACCGAGACAACAATACATTGTTATTATTCTAAATACACAGTTCAAAGTAAGTAATGAGTTTTGTTTGTGATGGAAACACATTTCAGTTTGGAAGAAGCCCCGGAAAGGAAGGGTCTCACTTCAATCCCTACAGCAATCTGTTCCCACCCAATGAGAGAAAAGGAATAGCAATTTCAACACTGTGTTGGCTTATCATGTTTTCTCTGCTTATCTATCTATCCTTCATCATTAGTCCACTTCTGTTGCTCAAGGTCTATGGCATTCCATATTGGGTAAATCACCACTCCTACACTGTTACTTCTTTTTTCCTCTTCTTTTTTTAACTCTGCAATTGAAAATTTGAAATAGTTTACTACTTCTTCTCCATTAACTATACAATTATTTGAGCATAGCAGATATTTGTTATGTGGCTGGACTTTGTAACATACTTGCATCACCATGGTCACCCCAAGAAACTACCTTGGTACCGCGGCCAGGTAACAAATTCAGTTCATCCTGTTGCATCCTTTCACTTCTTATATTATTGAAACTAGTAATAGATGTTTAGTTTAGCCGTACCAGAAATTAGGTGAGGTAAGTGGTAACTTGTTGGTTTTTGAGGCAGCAATAACACAGTGTGTGGTGTTCTGAATTGGACAGGAATGGAGTTATTTAAGAGGAGGTCTTACAACTGTGGATCGTGACTATGGCTGGATCAACAACCTTCACCATGACATTGGAACTCACGTTATCCATCATCTCTTCCCTCAAATCCCTCACTATAACCTTGTTCAAGCGGTACACTTTTTATTCACCCCAAAAACCATAAACACTATTCAATTGCTACTTTTGTTTTATCTCCTGTTACACACTCTTTTCCATGTAACCTTTCCCTTGTTTTAAAAGCATTTCTTTGCACCCACTTGCATTTTTATAATGAGAAAGTGAGTATTATTATTTGAACTTGCTTTCACATTGAGGGCAGAAGTAGTAAATGAGTTATGAGTATTTGAAGTGTGTTGAATGTTTATTATAAGAGTTGTGAGATGTGTGTTTTGAAATGAGTGCAGACAAAGGCAGCAAAAGGAGTTCTTGGAGAGTATTACCGTGAGCCAGAGAGATCTGCACCAATTCCATTTCATCTAATAAAGTATTTGGTGCAGAGCATGAGAGAAGACCACTTTGTGAGTGACACTGGAGACGTTGTTTATTATCAGACTGATCCTCACTTGCACCAAGACTGACTTCAAATTTTGGTCCATCTATTGTTTTCTAGCTACTCAACTTACTTCTTTCTTCAATGTTACATTTTGGAGTTTAACGTTTTCTGAACAACTTGCATAGAGAGAGACAGGATTATAGAGTGGGGCTCAATGGAATAATACTATTTCAAATTAGTGTGGTAATAAATATTGAACTGTCAGTTTTCATTTCTCACCTTTCCCACCATTTTCACAGACCCTTCACATGGGAGCATTATATATTTTCAGTGCATTGTGGAAACTTTCTAAACCAAAATATATAAACTCACTATCCCCGTTACTCTTTTATTATTCATCTTTTATTTATAGATTATGATATATTAATAATTTTTTTTAACAACTTTTTTAAAATAAATCGTTACTATTTTATTGATTTATATATTTAAAACTGATTTGTATATTTGAAACTCATCAATTATGAGTTAGCAATTATTGTAAAAAAATTATTAAAAAAATTGTTAAAAAAATATTTTTTTATTATTTTATTTTACTACATTCTAGTAGATAAACTTCTAAACAAAATTCAACTAATTCATAGTTTTATACTTTTTTAAATTTTAAATTAGCCATGAATTAAATAAAATATTATTTTTCATTTTTAAGTGGTTCTTAGAAACAATTTAAAAGTTTTTTAAACAACTATAATGCTAGATCCAAAATAGTTATTTCAACAACCCGTTATTCTATTGACTAACTAGGAAAAGTTTCTCCAATGGATTCAGTTACTTTGAAAGTAAGCAGGATCTAGTTTTGGAACACTATAAACCCTTTGATTAAATTAATGTTTTAAACTGTGCCGTGTGATTTTTTTTTTTGTAATAAAAATAATAATAAATGGATGAAATAGTTATTTAGACTTGTTAATTGTTTTGCTTAGCTTGTACATTTTATTTGAGGATGAAAATATTTTTTTAATTCCGAAAAAAAAAAGAAATAGAGATATTAAATTGAGTTTTAACATGTAAACTAAGTCGGTTCACAACAAATTTTAGCTAAATTGGATTAGAAAAAATATTTTTTTAAATGTAGGACAAATTAGGTTCAATTTACTTAATTCGCATGTTAGACATGAGATTGAAAATGAGTTGATTCGCGATCCAACACCAACAACTCTTTTTATTATTTTTTACAATTTTTTTATTATAATTACTTATTACGTTTAATTAGATTCAGAATTTAATATTTTTAAATACTATATAATATTTAATATATTTGAAGTTATATAAATTGACACTATAATTTTTAATATTATCTTTATAATAATATTTGGTAAAATCAATGAATATTTTGATTGTCTTGTTGTAAAATAATGTTATAAATAAGAGTTTAAATTAATTTAGTTTGATTGGAATATAATAAATATATAAAATAAATTAAAAGAACACAATATTTTTAAGGCGTGTTAATCTATTAATTCATTAATTCTTTATGCTTAATGAATCTGTTTGATTGATTCACTTTGACACTTTTACTAAAATAATTATTTCTTAAAAAAAAGAATTTTGTTAGTAAAATGATAAAAAACAATGTTGAATACCTATTTTGGTGTTATTTGCTAGTTTTGTTTAAAATAGTCTTCTTATTTTTTAGTTGTTCAGAGTAGTTCTATTTTTTTTTTTGTATAAAATTGTTCGATTTAGTCATTTTTGCTGACGGCATTTAAAACGTTAACGACATAATCTTAACCAATATTGAATTATCTATTCAGTTTTCAAATATGTGATTGACAATGTTAAAAGTTTTTATTTCACTTTTTATATTTTCTTTTTTATTCTTAATAGATTCTCATATTCTTCTTGCCAAACCCTCCATAAGCCACCGCAACAACCATTATCTTATAAGTAACCTAAAAAAGTAACCCCATCTTTTACTCATTTAAGGACGTTACATATCTTTTAACTACCAAATATATGATATGTTAATCACATTCCTTATAATCTAGTGTTTTAGGAATGATTATTGTTCCAAAAGATACTCTCAATCTTAGACATATTGTTCCAAAAAATATTCGAAAGTTGTTTAGCTAAGAGTGATTAAGATCCAAACAATGCTTGATTGTTATTTTTGAAGTGATAGTTTGCGTAGTAAAACATGATTGAGTTGATCAAGAATTGAATGTAATCTTAATTAGTATATGAACCTTTATAACAATACTAAGCATAAATCTCTCTTTACATTTAACATTTTGAAGGAATATATTGTTTTTAAAGATGGATGAACGAGTGAATTTATTTATTGTTAATTTGGGATGCTAAATTTGAGGAAGAATCTCATTCGCGCATGAATGAAGAAATGAGGAGGGAAAGACATGACCTTTTACAAATATGTCCATCACTTTTTTTTAGGTTTAAACCCTCGGATGATCCTCTTATTTATATGAGAATCTCAAGTGGGTCCTCATATTTGCAACTGTCTCAACTCGGTCTATATATTTGCAAAATATCTCAATTGGGTCCAAATATTTGTAAAATTGAGCCAATTTTATCATAACCGTTAAGTTGTTCCAAACGGCGTTAAATTGAGCTGAGCTGTATTTTTTGTTTTGATGGCATGGCATTGTGCATTAAATTAATCAAATCCACGTGACGACGGTACTTCTTCTTCCCTCAAACCACTTATCACCTTTCACCTCTTCGGCTCCTCCGTTCAAGCTGCTTCTTTCCCATTCCTACCCTCAAACCCTCACTCCCCAGACACACACCCTTTCTCCCTCTCAAACTAAAAAAACGCCGCCGTCGGGGCCATGACAAACGTGCCCAGAACAAAACACCAAATATTCAAAAAATTTCCCCTCTCGTCAGCAACGTCGTTAGGACTACCAGTCACTTAAAAATATGTGATATTGTGCTCTTCAAAAGTGGCATCAGCAAACTATAATCGTTAGGAATAACGAAAATCCAACGATGAACCCGGCATAAACCGGGTCGTCCACAGTAACACCATTTAACTTACAGATAAAACAAACCCCTCAAAACAAAACGTTTCCACATATAACTTGCCTTCAACAAACATGCTTAAGTATTACAAAAAATCCATTTTAGCACTCCGATTTCATACTTATAGCTCCTTCAAACCTACACCAGTAACCATCTCATGTTTCATGTTTACTCTGTCTGTTACACAAACTGAAAAACACGAAGAGGGTGAATAATCGATCCACATATTGAATGACAAAAAAAAATACATTTAATCTGATTCAGGAACCCCGAAGAAGAAAAATAATGAAAAAGGAAAAAAAATAATAAAACAGAGCAAGGTAGAAGATGAAAGAAGTGGATCAAATTGATCAGATTGAACATAAAGGAAACTGAAATCCGAAAACCCACAAGAGCAAAACCAAAAAAAAACAAAAAAACTTACCATAAAATAGCGGAATAAAGGAAACAATAGAAAAGAAAGGGGGTTGAGGCAGAGATAAAGGCTTTGAAGAAAAAGTGGCGCAGGGGAAGGGATTGAGGTTGGAGAGAGAAAGAAGTGGTATTTAAGATTAATTAATTCATCAACTTCTTCAGGTAGTTTTTTTCTCTGGGTCTGTGAAGAAAAATTGATTGTGTTAGAAGGTGAAATGGTTTGCGTCTCAACGTTAATGTCTCTACGACGACGAGGGTTTTCGTCCTCCGGCGTATCAAGGCTCTCAGTTTCGATTGGGGATTTTTGGGATTGTTCATGTAAGCTTCTCTACAGGTTAGGGATATGATATTGGATGGTCTGTTGTTGTGTTTGGATGATGCAAGGATTGATTGCAAACTGTGGTTGAAGAGATGGTGAAAATGGTGACCGTCGGCGGGTGGCGGTGATGATGGACCCTATAATTTGAAGATAAGTAAAACCCTTTTGCCATGTCATAATGTCTTAAATTAAATAAAAATTCTACGTAATCAAATACTTTGACATCAGCGTGCAACACGTCATCCGCTATTAACGCTGTCTGTGAAGATTTAACGGACATGACTTAATTGGCTCAATTTTACAAATATTTGGACCAATTAGCTTAATTTTACAAATATTATGACCCAATTGAGACAGTTGCAAATATGAGGACCCACTTGAGATTTCCATATAAATAAGAGGATCATCCGAGGGTTTAAACCTTTTTTTTTAATTTCAACTTACCTCACATGCAGTTGATGGAGTTGTTCTTTGTATTCATGGAGTTTGCATGGCTTCTTCTGCCTAGGGTTCTTGAAACATTGTAATTGCTTCTTAAGGAAGGGAAACCAATTCTCAATTGAGGGAATCGATTTCGCATGGAGGGAATTGATTTTGCTATGTTTTCAAAATATAAAACAAAATTACAAAATCAATTCAAAGAAACAAAAGTAAGATTAATTTGGATTAGATTTGCTATGTTCAAATTGAAATCCATATTAGTGTTAGATTTGATTTAAATTTATTTTTAAACAACTAAATTAAATTGCACTACAAATATCTTACTTAAAACCTTCTCAAATTTAATTTAATTTAATTATGCATTGTAACATCTCATTTTAATGGTATAAAACTACTAAAATAAAACGTACATATATGGTAACTTACAAGGAACTTGAGGCTACTAGAGTAGGAGATTATACTCTTGAAGAACAAAATCTATCTATCTTGTTGCTTCCATCTCTCAACCAAACACTGAATCAACTGAAAAGATGTTTTCTTCCTAAGCTCACATCGGTTAAGGTAATCATTGCAAAAGAGAAAACAACATAGAGATAGACAACCACAAAAGTAAGGGTAAGCTAACAATACAAATAATTCCTAATACATCCAAACATGTTAAACATATTAGACACACACCAAACCAACCAAACACTTTATGACAATTGTTAAAATAGAATGACTCAATTTCTCACACATAGAGGGGGGTGAATTGGTGCAGTGTAAAAAACAAAAGCTTTTAAAATCTTTTCCACAAAAAATGATGTCTTTATACTTTTCTTGAACCGCAAGGTAAAATATTTTCAATGCAGCGTAAACTTAATCGAATAAGTACATAAAGTAATCGATTGAATAAAAGAGAGTAGGGATCAGAAAATTCAAACACTGCGTTTTTATAATGATTCGACCAACCTGCCTACATCCAGTGTCCTTTCAACCACGGGAAGCAAATGCACTATAATGATCAAAGTTTTTACAACAAGGTTTCTACAGAAGACCTCACGTCAAAAATGTAAAACACCTCTCTAACCCTCTAATGAAAATATAGGCAATACACAATAAGACCAGCAACAAGAATCCCCTATTCTTCCAACTAACCCCTTTGAGGCACCCTCAAAGTCAAGAACACACACGTTCTTCTTCCTGTAGTCACAACAGGGAACTCAAACCAATCTTCAAGATATTGCAGAATCTGATCACGCAGTAACACCCTAATGTGCAGATTGATCAGTCTTTGAAACACAACATTCTTGCTCTTCAAGAAATCACAAGTTGTTGATCACCATAGTCAATCTTGTTTCTTGGAGTTTTTCCTCTCTTTCTGTAAGATCATAACTTTCTATAAAGGATATGGAATTGTTAGAATCCCAAAAGTTCTTACATAATTCAAATCTGCGTCAATTTACAGTATAACACATATCAGACACATTTTAATCAATTGAGCTACTAACGTAATCGAATATAACAATCAGTTATAACAGATTTAGCAGCAATCAAATAAATAATTGAATGTACAATTAATGCAATCGACTATCATTTAATGTTTGGTCAACATATTTAAAATATGATCGTTATGTTAGTTGTTACAAGCATTTAGCATATTTTCAAAACATCAACTAACTTATTCGAATACAAAGAGCATGCATTCGATTAAGTGAAATCTTTTTGCAAGGTTTTGAAACTTTTCTCTTTGGAAAATCTCACAGCACACTTCAAAAAAGATTGTGCAAACACACGAGTTGTAATCGATTCACCCCATAATGTAATCGACTTAAAACTGTTGTTTTGCCACACATTTAAAGTTCAACCATAGTGCCTGTGATTTTCCTTTTTCAAAAACATATGTCATGCATACACATATAAAATCACATATTTAATACAGTGATATGCAATGAACAACACAAACATGTTCACATATATGCTTTAACAAATATTAAAGAAAAGTATATAACATGTAAACATAGAACATGTAACACAAAATACATATGTGTTATTAATTATGTGTTGTCATCATCAAAAACTCAGATATCACTGAGATTGTGGGTTAAGCTAAACATGTGCTCCCCCTATCAAGAATCTCAACAACAATATTTTGACTTAACTATCTAGAGTAGTATGAATATCATCGAACTATGGCAGCTTGTCACTTGTTGTGGTGAAAGAACTAGCCCACCCCAAGCTACCACACAAGGTTATTCCGTTATCACTCGCCTTAGGCCAAGGTAAAGCCTCTAGACTAAGACCTCCTGCTATTCTCACGACATGCCTCGCCCCTCTCTACTTGGGAATGGATGACCATTAGAATGTCAATATGAACTCTATGACTGAGCTTCCTATTTCATACTTACAACAACATAGGACACCACCATGTAATCTCTCCACAAGGTTCATGGAATTACGTTCATCAATACCATTCACATAATCATCCACAAATCCATCATCATCATATCCCTCTCATAATCATATATATACATATACTTCACACCAATATTGCATAATATCACATGAAACCTCAAAACATTAATCACATAATCATAAACAATCCCATTAAGTATCATAAAGTAGTTAATAATAAAATTGATTCTCTATTGAATAATGAAAATTGATAAAAAGATTTCTTAGGATAATAAGAGAATAATGAAATACATAGATCATATGTGTACAACTGAATTTGGTTTAGATTGATCAAAATCACTTTACTGGAAGAAATAATCAATTAGATTGGTAATCTAATCAATTAGGGCAAGCCAGAGTTCACATAAAGCAAAATAGGAAAAAACTGTCCATTTTAATCTATTATGTTACTCACATAATCTATTAGACTAAAGTGTCTGTTTTAATCTATTATGTTACTAACATAATCGATTAGACTATAGTTTCTGTTTTAATCTATTATGTTAGTGTCATAATTGATTAAAACCAGAAACTATGGCCAAAACATTTATTATGACTTTGAACACTTTCCCCACAATTTTAATGGATCCCTAAGACCTTCTAGATAATGGGAAATACCTGAAAACACTATTATAACTCCAAATTGCTACTCCAAACCCAAAATCACTCCTCTAAGCTACCCCAAACCCAATTCTACACTTTCCAACAACTGTATCACTCCATCAACTGCATAACCAAGTCTAAATGCACTTGTTAGTACACCTTAACACTTCAGATTACTCATAGCCCTTATGTTTCAAGTTCTCACTAGGTAAAACCTTAAAATTTGACTAAAAACACATGAGAACTCACCCTAAGATGACCCTAACAGTTCTACACTAGATTTTTCTCATTTAAAAGCCTAAACAAGTCATAATAGATCTAATAGCAAACCTTTAACTTCCCAAAATAATTTGCACTCAATGTTTCAAAATCCTACTACTCAAAACCTCTCTTTCACACTAAAAACACTCATAAACCATCATAATGAACTACCTCTTTGTTATGTATCAGTTTCCACTCAAAGAACACTTCTAACAAGTCTCACATAACCATATAACAGTACTAAACCATATATTATCTCACTCTAACACCTATTTGTCAAACTTACCCATCAAAACCCCTATTTTTAACCTTAAAACCCAAGAAATTAACTCTTCTTTACTCTAAACACTTTAAATTTAGTTTCAAACTAAAAATACAACTTCACCATACAATAATGACATCATAAGCATTACGACCACACCATACCAAACATTAAAACATCACACAATCATTATTCATCATCTATACCCCAAGAATATTGGTACAAACATAACAATTTCAGTTAAATCACATTATCATTCATAGGGATACTAAATTTAAACCACAAACATAAATCTAAGAGTAGGTCTAGCTTCTCTTACCTTACAGGGAAGTCGCCAAACTCTAAGAACACCTAAACTTGTGCTTCTGACTCAAGAAACTCTAGAATTGAAAATGAAAAGAGTCCTTAGGACCTTAGATTAACCAAAAACAAGTAGAAGAAGTAATATTACACATGCGACGACAATCTCTTCTCCGAATTTTAGATTAAGAACAAAAGAGAAAAAAAGAGTCGTAAGTTACTTATTCTAAAACAGAAATTGATCGTATAGATGTGGAGATAACTCAGTTGTGATCTCCTAGAAACTTTTTGATCATCAAATAGATGATTAAGGAATAAAATAATCTAGAACGAAGATAGCGAAAAAGAATAATTTTAAAAGATTATTTATGTTTTAAATAATAAGACGAGTTTAAAAATTTTTATTTATATTAATAAATTATTTTAAAATTTTAAAATACTCGATTTCATTTTAAAATATATATTAGTTCTAATACTCGATTTTTTTAAGTTATAACATGCATTATTATAATTTAAGTATTATTAATTTAAATAATTTTAATCTTCTTAAAATCTTGCTTACTTAAAAAAATCATTTTAATCCAGTTAAGTATTTTTTATTTTCTTTATAATCAAACCCCATGTGTAAAAGAAATTAATTTACACAATCCAATGATTACACAATCAACCCTATACTCCCTGTAGCGTAAATCAGCACGCTCTCAAGAATCATGCAAGCCATGTGACCTTAAACCACATCACATGACTTTAATGTTTCTCTTTCCTCCCAAAATCCATCATACAAAGACAATACACATTAAATACTAAAAACTTCCATATATTAACATGGAAAATTAATGTTGTTTTGTATAAACAATGATACGATACATAGGATACAAACTAATACAAATGTTTAAAAAGGTACATATTATTAATATTAAGAGTAGTTTAAAATATATAAGTTTAAAATCAATTATTGCTAGCTGATAAAAAAATGTAACTTATTGCTACTGTCAGAACCATTAAAAACGCACCCAAAACCCCTCTGAACGGATGCCAGGTGTCAAGCAATGAGGATCTGGAAATCAGATAGTGGAAGGCAGGTGTCAGCAGATGAGCGGACGATCGTTTTGACGAGGGAAGCAAAACTGATTTTTTGAAATTTCCGTCTCACTCTCTGCATGCACCCTTCTTCCCAGATTCTGAAAAATCTCATTTTTTCCTCCTTCTCACTACATCTCCTTCATCTTCTCTCAAAGAAAACTCACCCTTTCTCTTCTCCGATCTCCATTCAGACACCGTAGAAGCACTCCCGGCGTCAAGAGCTTCCAGTTAAACCGTTCGGTTTGTGAAGCTGAGCTGGTAAGTCCTTCTCTTCAACCAATCGTTCGTTTTCCTAGACATGCAAACCGAGTTCTGGTTTCATGTGTTGATCACCATTCTTCAAATGAGTGGTTCCGAGAGTGTTTTGGTTTTACTTGATTTAGTTGGAAAAATTGTCGAGCATTGAGGTAGAAGAACTGGTAGTGGTGAACTGTATTCTGAATCTAGGAACGTTCGTTCACACTCAGAGGTAAGGGAAGCTTATTAATTTAATTTACATGATTATGTGATGTATGAACGTTCGTTGACTTGATGATTGTATATGAAAAATGATTGAGTTATGTTATGATGCATGAAATATATGAAATCTCTATGTTTGGATGGTATGAAATATGAAAGTGATTATGATATGAATGTATAAAGTTATGAACTATATGTAAGAAATGAGTTGGAATATAAATGATTCTGGTAGGAAATTTCCCTATGATAATGTACGTTCATCACTGAACGGTCATTGACCGTTCGGTATTTCTAGTAAACTTGGTTAGAAGTGGATTCTTTCATTTGGGAAGAATCCTAGTTGAGGACGAGCATCTGCATTTCGAAATATCATGTTTGAGCGTTCGGCCAAGTATAGTTGTGTCTTGGTATTCCGTTATGAATTTAAGTATCTATATATATATATATATATATATATATATATATATATATATGTAATTGTATATTGTAGTTATTCTTAAACAATATCCCAATAGTATCTAGGTATAATTATCAAGCCTATTCTCTTTAAGTTTAGTAGCATTTGGTCTCATACCAAGTGTTCGTCCTACGCAAGTGTGTGGTCTTACACCAGGCACTCATTCTATCTCCTTAAGCTCAACTTTCTCATACGAGCGTTCGTTCAAGCCCTCTAGGGTTCGCTCACTATAGTGTTCAGTCTTTGACTGGCATTTGGATTTCTTGATACTAAACTCAATTAAACTAAGTATTCACAAGCGTTCGGTTTCTTCCTGTGAATCATCCTAAGTATTAGTTTTGAATGTCTTGAAGTATCTATATTCATTGGTTTCATCCTAGAGTCTTCGTACTTGGCATAGTCTTTTTGATGTTCAGATTGGAGCTCTCAAGAGTCAGTTCATCTAATTGGCTCGTTGTTGTAATTAACTTTCGTTCCATTCGTTTCTGGTGAGATATGATTGTACTTGTTATCTTTCCCAACCCGATTTAAATCCCTTGGTCTTAATCTATTCCGAAATTTGAGATCTCTCAGTCTCGCTCTACGTGTTCTGTCTCGTTCTGAGTTCGGGTTGAACGTTCGTTATTTAGAATTCATATGAATCTTTGTACGAGGTGGTTAAATGAGATACTTATTAATGAAAGATGAAGAAAATGTGATATGGAAATGTTGTGGATTATGGACGAGCGTTCCGGGGAGGAACGACTCATGTATGAATATTGGAATTGGTAAAGTATGACTGTGGGCATGCTAAGCTGGCTGTTCCGGGTGCACGAACGCCTGTAGCTACATAGATTTCATACAGTCCGGACAGTTAGTCTAGAAATAGGTTTTGTATGATACGTATGTTGAAATTTACCTTGTATGTTGAATTGTTTAAAATGTATGTTACATTGCATGAATTAAATTACATAAGCTTACCCTGTGTTTCCTGTCTTGTCATGTTATGTACGTCCGTCTTGTCATTGCAATGATCATCCATGTGGATGTGAGCAGAAGGAGACGTACTGCTGGAAGAGACGCTGGAGGAAGAGAACCTTGTCGAGGTTGAGGTTAAGACCGAACCGTAGGACGTTCGGTCAGTAGTGTAGTTTTGTAGTGAGGTGGTCGTTCGATCACCTTCCCCTTTTGTATGTATGACCGTTCGGTATATGATTTTGTAAACCATTCGGTTAGTTTTGTATCGCTGTACAGTTCAAAATTTGTAACTCTTTCTGTAAGGCGGTTCGGCCAGAACCGTACGCTCCTCTTAGTGTAAAACTGATCTGAATTATTATTAAATGTGATTATTCTATTATATAGTTTATACTGTATTGTTGGATGTTACCGCTACTAACTAAATTAGTTAATTTTTAATTATGATGAATTATTGATTAGGTTTTCAAGATAAAATCTTAGTAAAGATTTATATTTTGTATACTTATATAACATATCTAATTAAAAAAAATATAGAAAATAATGTACGGATTTATCTGGTCATTGTTTAAATAATGACTTAGTAAATGACGGTTGGATTATTTAAGGAGTAGTTACATTATCGATTGCTTGAAGAGCTACAGAAATTTAATAGTATATATTGATCTTCCAGCCAAGCAATTGATTTCCCCCCTAGAGTTTAGGAAACAAAAACCGGGAAGTTTAATTTTTTTTCAGCTGCATTTTTTTTTTACAACACCATCTAGAATAGATATCCTACAAAGTAAGTTGTATATAAAATAAATTTGAAAGGGTACATTTAAAATACTTATAAGAATTATGTATGTTCAGGGATTATGTATGTATTTGTACAATGAATCTCCAAAATATATAAAAATATATGATATATATATATATATATATATATTACATTTTTTCTAAATTTTTTTAAAATAAAGTTTCCCTCTTCATATAAAATTAAAAAAAATAAATAAATAAAACATAAACATATAATATATTTTTATCTTTCTATCTTAAAAATAGTCCTATTAAAATAATGTATGTTTCTATAACACATAATTATCATAATTGATAAATGATATATAAATACTCAAAAATAAGTTTGAATTTGAAAAACAAACTTATATATACACAAAAAATAAGTTTAAATTTGAAAAACAAACTTATATACATATATCAATCAAAACCATTGAAAGGATAATTTTATATATTTCATGCATCTCGTTCATATATTCTCATTAATATAATCTTAATTCATTTATTAACTATTTATTAGAAATCAAGCATTTATCTCTCAATCAAAAGTTATATCTCATGAGCTATAAATATTATACATTACAAATGTTTGACTCTATTTCCACAAGACATGTGTTTTAAATTAGACTAAAGATTTGCAATTGTCATATTACATTAACCGAGTTGTCGTTATAATAAAGTTACATAATTCAATGCACTCATATCATAATAGGTTTAATATCTATTTTGGTTCCTTGATTTGTTAAGTTTGTTTAAAGTGCTCCTATCTCTTTTGAGATGTTCACAATTATTTCATATTTTGTAAAAACAACTCAAGTTGATTTTTTCTGCTTACGGCGTTAAAAACGCTAACGACGTAATATCCAACTTAACCAACAGTGAATACTTGTCCAATTTTTCATTATATGACAATATCAACCAATTGACGTGACAACATTAAAAGGTTGCTCGGAGTAACACACCAGAATTAACTACTTGCTCTGTTCTCATCCTTTAGTTCTATGCTCCAACCTGAGACTCACTATTGAGGAAGTGAAGTTGTTAGGGTTTGACCCTTTGAAAGCTGAGTTTCACTTTGGTGCTTCAAGCTAAAAGGGCTATTTCGAAACCCCTTTGGGATGTCAAAGTCGACGGCTTGAAAAAATGGGGTTGGTTTGAGGATGATAAAGGGTAAAATTCAGTTTCTTCCATGTGAGATTTTTCCATCAGTGATTTGAACTCCATCACTCCTCTTTCACTTTTCTCCCATGTAGTTGGTGTTTCTTCTTGTTCACAACGTATATTTCTAATAGAATTCATATGAAATTGCAAACATCTTTATCCCCATCGATATGCAGAAATATCATAGTTCGCTACAGGGAAAACCTTTTAGCTCAAAATATCATGTTCTTGTTTCTGAGTTAAGGGTATTATTTCAATGACTACCCGTATTCTTAATGAAGCAGGTCCCAGGAACATGGCGGTGGATGTTGGGAGTTTTAAGTGTGCCAGCAATAGTTCAGGTTTTCCTCATGCTTTTACTGCTTGAGTCCCTCAGACGAATATTTATAAAGGTTGTATAATTGGTCCTATCAAACAACTTTGAACTTGTTTCATTTTGAATTAGAGCATCTTTAGCTTCTGGTTTCATTGTTGTTGGTGTTCTTTCTAGTGGTTTCTTTTGGTATTTATGTACAGTAATTACTTTGAAGCCTTTATTCTTAAATAGTGAAAGCCTTTTCGTCTAGATGTTCAAGTACATGAATTCAGTTGAATGTTTATGCTCATATTGCATGAAATAAACTGAATTTGAGACAGTTAATATATATAACGGGCCATGGTTATCCACCAAAAGAACTAAAAGATCATTAGTTACAAAACAAATGCATGTTCATTTGAGGTATCAAAGAAGATTATCGTTATATTGATTGTCTGTTATGTGGTCTTTTGTAGTATTTGATGGAAAATGGGTATAACATGATCATTTTGTATCTTTTTGCTTGATTTATCTAACTAGTTTAATATTTTAGGATGCTTGCAGCAACATTAAAAAGGGGAGGAACTAGGAAGACTTTGTGAATGTGGAGAAAACTCTAAAAAAGAGGTTGAGGATTTGGAGAAAATCCCACGCAAAGAAGAAGAACGATATGGGAGTGTCACCGCACAGCGCCGACGACGTCTTCGGTTGCACTGCAGTGGAGCGGTGGTTGGTGTTCGCGTTGCTCCTTGGTTCCTGGGTGAAGAAGAAAACCCTAGTTATTTTGAAATATTAGGTGTACTTTTTTCCTTTTACATTAACATTGTCATGTCAATTAGGTCACAATTGCCACGTAATGAAAAATTGTACAGGTCATTCATTGTTGTCTAAGTTGGACATTATGCCATAAGCAAAAATGACCAGCTTGAACCGTTTTTATAAAATATGAGATAACTATGAACATTTGAAAAAAGGTAGGACCACTTTGAACAAACCTAACAAACCGAGGGACCAAAATAGGTATTAAACCTATCATAATATAAATTCATATAATCTACTGGCACAATTCTTTTTCCCGCAACAGACTAAGTCATAGGAACTTCCTTCAATTCTTATTGTGTAATAGTCTTTTTCTATATAAGTCAAATATAAGTAGAGTCAAGATTATGTCCATCAGAATTTCAAATTCAATATATAACTTAAACATTTTAACAGAGTATTCCCCCTCAAAATAAATATGTTCACAAGACATTACATCTCATATCACAACCATAATATCATAGATTTCCATTCATACATATACATTCAACTCATTTAAATGTTAATTGCAATTCATCATCCATTACATTATAATAATATTTAAACACAATATATTAAAACAAATTTTAGCACTTACAAACATTTAAAACACTTTTTCAAATTCTAGAAAATACTTTTTTCGTCAACCAATACTTTGCTCTCATAATGAATGACATGTAATTCGCCCAACCATCATTTTGCTCTCCAAACCTGATGTGATCATGTAAAGCATGAAGAAAACAAAAGAGTTACAAGAAGCATGACAAAAGGGAACCATGTCATCATATGACTTCTTTACTCTTTTGATAAAAAAATATTAATGTAGGATTTTGGGCTTGTATTTCCAACCTTAATTGTTTAGGACGTTCTCTTCTTCTTTAGCTTATCATTTGTTCTAGTTTGTGATGTAAGGAACTTATATACTCTTTTTAACTTATGAGTTCAAGTAATGTGGGACATAACATGACTTGTACTTAAAAGAAGACAAAAGACATTTGCTCTCTAAATCTAATGTGATCATAAACAAGGCAAAACATGAAGAAAATAAAAGAGTTAGAAGAAGCATGAAAAAGGGAATCATCTTATCTTATGGCTTCTTTCCTTTTTTGATAAAAAAAGATTAGTGTAGGATTTTGGGCTTGTATATCCACCCTAGGTTGTTTAGGATATTCTCTTCTTCTTAGTTTATTATGTCTACCATGAAATATTTTGTTTCAAAAAATAACAACTTGAATGAATTCTATTCCAACTTTAACTACTAAAATATACAACAGAACTCATTTAGAATCTATTCTCAAACTATGCAAATTATTTTCTATAAGTAACATTTAATCATATTACACTATGAACGTCTTCACCATATCATTAAACATTCATCTAAAGATTTAAACAATTTAAATATGTCCAACCAATATATAGTCTCTCTATAAAATCAAATGTTATGATTACATTACCTTCATATCCGTTCTATTTATACTAAGGTACTATTGAAAACATAACTAGTCTTTTAGTGATAAATCTTGACTAGTAATTTGGAAGGATGAGTAAAATAATATATTCAAACTAGGTGTAATTTTTATATTTAATCTTCACACAAAGCTATTAGAATTCATTCTCTATTAGTCGCAAGGTATTGTAAGCAAATTTCTCTCACTACACCAACTTTACCTTACACGTGCAATGATATGAAACAATTGCACTCTCCTTAATCACCAACAATATTGACTCATGACTCTACTCTTAGAGAACAAGCTTCAAAAATAGTGAATCTAACAACGAAGTTGAGGGATGAAGGCCACCCCATCCCTTATAAGCTTCGCATTATAACGTCTCTTACCTTTTTAACTTACCTAAATTAAGTTTAAGCTCCCAATTGTGGTACTGTTACAAGAAAGCATAAAACACTTTAATCAATAATCTAAACATATCTCATATTCTTCAACTAATAGATATTTATATTTTCCTAAAAAAGAACACATTTAAACTTTATCCCTAAGCATGCAATCATCTTCATAAAACCAACTAAAAGAAAAGATAATGTCAGGCTTCATTAAAAACGCATCCAAAAACCCTCTGAACGGACGCCAGGTGTCAAGCGGAGGGGATTCGGAAATCAGATAGTGGAATGTAGGTGTCGGCAGATGAGCGAACGCTCGTTTTGACGTAGGAAGCAAAACTGATTTTCAGAAATTCACGTCACACTCTCTGCATGCACCTTCTTCTCCAAACTCTGAAATTCTCATTTTTCTTACTTCTCACTAAAAGCTCTCCCTTCTCTCTACCAAATCTCACCCTTTCTCTTCTCCGATCATCATTCAGGCACCGTAGAAGCCCTTTCGGCGTCAAGGGCTTAAGTTTAAACCGATCGGTTTCGATTTCTGAACTGGTAAGTTCCTCTTCTCCTTTAGTCGTTCGTTCTCTTGTACATGCAAACCAACTTCTGGTTGCATGAGTTCATAGTCTCATTATGAACCTTGTTGGTCTGTTGTTTGGTTTAGTTTGGAGAATTGTTGAGCGTGAGGGTAGAAGGAATTGTAGTGAGGCGAACCTTAATTCTGCCTCTAGGAACGTTCGTTCACGCTCAAAGGTAAGGGAAGCTTATTAATTTAATTTGTATGATTATGTGTATTGCATGAACGTTCGTTGAATTAATTGAATTAATATGATATATGATGGTTGATATGTTTGGAATATATGAAGTATGAAAATTGAATATGATATAAATGTATAAAGTTATGAAAATATATGTTGAGAAATGAGTTTGAATATAAATGATTCTGGTATGAAATTTCCCCTATGAAAGTGTACGTTCGTCACTGAACGGTCATTGACCGTTCGGTTTTTCTAGTAAACTTGGTTAGAATTGGATTCTTTCATTTGGGCAGAATCCTAGTTGAGGACGAGCGTCTTAGTTTCGAAATACTGTGCATGAGCGTTCGGCCAAGCATAGTTGTTCCTTGGTATTAGGTTACAAACTTAAGTATATATATATATATATATATATATATATATATATGTATTTGTATATTTTCGTTTATTCTCAAACACTACTCAAAATGGTATCCATTATATTTATCAAGCCTCTTCTCTATAAGTTTAGTAGCACTTGGTCTTATACCAAGTGTTCGTACTAAGCAAGTGTTTGGTCTTACACCAGGCACTCGTTCTAGTTCCTTAAGCTAACTTCATAATAAGAGCGTTCGTTCAAGCCCAATAGGGTTCGCTCACTATAGTGTTCAGTCTTTGACTGGCATTCTGATGGTTATTGGTGTTTAGCTCCTTCAAAGGCTAAGTATATTTATTGACGTTCGGCTTATTCACCGGATCCAGTTAAGTACCCTTATGTGAAGTCCCTCAGTGCATGTCTAAATTGGTTCCAGCCTAGAGTTTTAGTACTCGGCCCCTAGGCGTGTTGGTGTTCGGTCTAACTCGTGAGTCAGTTCATCCAATTGGCTCACTTAGTTTATAAACGTTTGGTACTAGTCGTCCTCGATAATTATTATGTTAATCACTCCCTTTCTTAAACCAATGATTCTCTTTCCCTCAACTTTGATATGCTTGGGACTGGAGACCTTTGGTCTCACTTCAAGCGTTCGGTCTTGTTCAGAGTCGAAGTTAACGTTCGGCATTCGGTGTCTTCAGAGACGTTTATTCGAATTGATCTCATTGAGGTCTTCTTAATGAAAGATGATTAAATATGTTATGAACGAGATAAAGTGGATTATGAACGAGCGTTCCGGGAAGGAATGACTCATGAATGAATATTGAAATTGGTAAAGTATGAATGTGGGCATGCTAAGCTGGCGGTTCATCCTGATGTTCCGTGAGTACTCGTCCTCACGTAAAGGAGGGTAGGTCATGTGTGGGAACGGCAGGAGGTCCTAGTCCTTATGGTTAATTTGGATAGATAGGAGTAACCTCGGGTGGCAACTGTTGAGGGTATCCCAGTTACTACATCACCTGGGTGCACGAACGTCGTAGCTACACAGATTTCATACAGTCCGGACAGTCAGTCTAGTATTAGGCTTTGTATGAACATATGATGAATTATCTTGTTTGTTTGATTGTGTGAAATGTATGTTTATACATGAATTAAATTACATAAGCTTACCCTGTGTTTTCTGTCTTGTCTTGTTTTGTACGTTCGTCTTTGTCATTGCAATGATCATCCGTGTGGATGTGAGCAGAAGGAGACGAGTTGCTGGAAGAGGCACTGGAGGAAGAACACCTAGTTGAGGTGGAAGTGAAGACCGAACAGTAGGACGTTCGGTCAGTAGTTTAGTTGATTGTAAGGTGGTCGTTCGATCACCTTCCCTTTTTGTTTAGTATGATCATTCAGTATTTTCTTTTGTAAATCGTCCGGTCAGAAGTGTACCTCTGTACAACTTTAATTTCTCGTACTGCTTTGTAAGGCCGTTCGGCCATGACCGTACGTTATCTTTTAGTGTAAGACTGATCTGAATTATTATTGAATGTCATTATTCTATTATATAGTTTTAAACTGTATTTTTGGGATATTACAGATAACTATAAACATATTCAAAAATAACTTTTGATCGAATAAAAACATTAATATTGTACTCTTTATTAAGATATCTAATATAAAGTCTAATACAAAAAGATTAACATATCTTTTAGAATTAAAAAAAAAACAAAGGAAAAATGTTTTAAATAATTATTTTTTTCTATTTATAAGATTTTTAACTTAAATAATAAAATAATAATACTTTATCTCCTTTAAATATTTTTTCTCTTAACTATATACACATTCACTAGTACAAAAAACAACGTACAACAACGTCGAATATTTTGGACCTTTCACGTCGAATTTGAGAACGATGTCATATCGGGAGACGTTAAATTGACGTCGAATTTAATTTAACGTCGAATTTTATCAATAAACGACGTTAATCAATTTTTTTTATATTTTTAATTAATTGTGATCCTTTTTTACAACTCTATGAGACCTGCAAAGCAAAAAAATAACAAATTTCAGTTTTTGGTATTTTGTAATATACAACAATGACAAACAACAAACAAGTTCAATCAAACAACAACAACAAACAAGTTCAACCAAACAACAACAACAAACAAGTTCAACCAAACAACAACAACAAACAAGTTCAACAAAAAATAACAACAAACAAGTTTAACAAATAAGTTCGTCAAAACGAAAACTAACCTTGGTTCATCGGAATAAAGTGTTGCCACAAGTGAGAGAGAAAGCAAAATGCGCCTATGAAGGACAAGAACACGAAAATAATCGGTCAAAACAAACGAAAATCATACATAAAGGAGTAAATTAACATGCATTTGTATCAAATGAAAGAAAGATTACATCTAATGGTCGTCAAACTTTGTTCGAGAAAAATTTGAGCAGAAAAGAGGGTCTCGCGCGCTAAGATAAAGTGAATGAATTTTCAATCTCCCGCTCAAATTTTTATTGAATTCACTAACCTTTTGACGTCGCTGGGGCATTCGACGTTTTATATCCTTTTACGTCGAATTACAATTTCAAACGACGTTTAATAATTGCATTTATTTACAAAAATGTCACCGGTCATTCTTAACGTTGGCTATTGAGTGGTTCGACGTTAAACGCGTGACGTTATACGCTGTTTTTGCACTAGTGATTAGTATAAAGTGCTTAGTCTTAAGTGGATTAAAAACTCAAATACCTTCTTATTCTTCTTATATTTTAGGACAAATAAACCCTAAAAAAAGAAACATGCTTGAGGTACTGAACAAAAAATATATATAAATATTAACATAAGAATATTATAAAAGATTGTTTTTTTTAACTTAATTTTCACTTGTTTATTTTATTTTGTTTCAATTCACAATTTGATGACTTAATAAAATAAGATAAAAAAATTTAATCTTAAAAAGTAATTGGGTCAAGTTAAATGACCATTTTTACTTCAAAGATTAATCAATACATAATTGGATTGATTGTTCATTGATATTTAACTGTCACTGAAAAAAAAATAAACACATATTAAATTTGTTCAATTTAAAATGATTTTATATATAAGTTAAAATTAGGGACTTAAAGATTGTATGGTATAGAGGATTTGATCGAACAGATAGGCCGAATGAGTTTTCTTCATGACCGTTCGGTCTATTCCTTATGTTAATAGTTAAACCGATTTATTTCTTATGTCAATAGTTAAGTAGGTGAAATGGGTCTGTGAGTGTTGGACCGTAAGTAGGTCAGGGCAGATATTACTGTTATTGGGCTAACGCCAGCAATAGTACTATTGGGCCAGTGGCTATTATTGGGCTAACGCCAGCAGTAGTTCTATTGGGCCAATGGATTGGTTAAGATAATAATAACAAATTTAGAAGGGTTAAGGTAATAATAAAAGATTGGCAATTAATATATGTATGGTGCTAATGGGGCCAACGACAATTTAAAGCCCATAAAATATCTATAAATATATAAGTAAGTTGTAGAGGTAAGCAAGCTTAATTGAGTTCTAATACTTAATTATGAATTAAGTTCATTGATAAAAATATGACTTGATTGTCAAAGTGTCTTTAGCAGGTGCCCACCACTCGGCTCGGACTCGAAGAACTGGAGGCAAGAGGGTCAGAGGTTAGAAGACAAGGAAGGTGACAGTAGAAAAGTGTGTCTCTCGGTCCTACTCAATTATATACAAAAACAAATATTAAAAATTATAAACGTAAATTAGAAAACAAAGGTATATAAAAAATTTAAAATTAATAATAATCAAAGATAGAACAACCCACATATTTCAATAATCAAATAATTCAAAAATCATAATTTTTTAAACATTAGATTCAAATTGACCAATTAATCAAAATATAATTAAATCTTAATATTATTCAATCCAATTTATATTCAATTATCAAAATAAGATTAAATTGATTTTGACTTTGAGTTCTAATATGTGAAATACAAATTAATATCACAAATATCAAAATGAAAATTAAAAAGAAGAAAAAAAATTCAAATTGACAAACCATCGATCTAAAAACTTAATTTGTATTATTTGATCTGGATTAAATAATTGATCCTGAGATATTTAGTTCTCCAACAATGAATAATAAAAATACGAACACTAGAATATAGGAAGAATATGAATACAAAGAAAATTAAAACCCTAAATATTTTTCTATTGATTTATTTCCCTTGTTTTCGGTAGGATCAACCTTTAAAATAGACTTTAAACATAAATTTACAAACTCTATAAAATAATTATTTTCGGTAACTTTTCTAGTTTCTCACTCTTTTTTTTTTGTCAGAATTAGATTTCTATTTTTGAAAAATTAAAGCGATTAGGTCATTGTTGTAAGTTTCGTACTAATATCATTAAAAAGAATGTCACATGTTAGTTCATGATTTTTTTGAATTTTTTAAATATTTTTTAATTTTTTAATTTTTTTTTTAAATAAAAAAATTTGTCACATGTCAAAGCTAACATTGTGCCACATGGTAATGACAATGTAATGTGACACTAACATTGTGAAGTGTGAAGTGTTTACATTGCATTTGTCTCAGTTGGGTCTTTTTATTATTATTGTCTCAATTTGATCTTTATATTTTTATTTTATTCAACTTAATCCTAATTTTTTTAAAAATTAAAATTTTTTATTCCTCTTCAAATTCAAACAAAACTTAATTTGTATATAAATTTTTTATACAAATTGATATTTTTTTATTAAAAAAATAAAAAAAATTACGAACTAACATATAACACATTTCTATTTATGTAATATTAACGAAAATAACTTAATTGCATTAAAGTTTTCAAAACAAAAGTTAAATTAAAACAAAGAAACTCATTTAAAATTTTTATACAAATTTAAACAAAAAATGAAATCATTTAATCTAAATAATATGAATGAGCAAACTATAAAAAGTTAACATTTCAATGATAAATATTTGTGTGAAGTTCATTTACACAAAAATTCACTTAACAATTCATAAAAAGTTTCTAAAGTTAAACATTAAAAATTCAAATACATCATCACTAAAAATTCACTTAATAGAAACATATTTAAAGATAATAATTTGGAAAATATAAATATTATTATTTTATTTAGTTAAATCTTATAAAATTATTCATTCATCAACTTTTTCGAAGTCTTTTCGAGAAAAAAAAACTATATTTAATTTAATCTTTTAATCATTTAATTTTTAAGACAAAACTATATTTTATATCAATAATGTAAAAATATAAACAATCAATTTTGATAAAAATATTTGTGTATGTTTATATACAAATTAATTTTTTTTTAATTTGGAAAAGGAAAAAATTGTTTAATTTTTAAAAAAATTAAGACTAAACTGAGATAAAAGAAAAATATAGAACCAATATATTCATTTTAAAGTTTCAAAAGTATAAAATATTATGTAACTAAAATAAAAGTAATATCTAAAAAGAATATTATAACCAAAATAGTGAAAAAAAATCAAATAAGCTAAAAATATAAAATTAAAAATATTATTATGGATAATAAACTTAATTTATTACTAAGGATAGAAAATAAAATAAAAACTAAAAAATAAAATATATAATAAAAATATAAATGTGTCCAAAATATGTATTATTCTTCAAATAATTCCAATATTTATTCATTATGATTCCTTTTACCTTTCCAAAAAGATGTATGAGACATTTAGTCACCTGGCTAAAGATTAAAAATTGAATGTTTTTTATTAATGCAAGTAAAAAATGTGTTAATATAATATTCCTGTCGTTATATTTCAACTAGTGAAATACATGCGTACGTGAATTTATTTATTTTTCCATAAAAATAATTATTATAATTATTTAAAAAGTTAATAATTTTTTATTTTATTATAACAGTTAATTATTTTCTAAAAAAATTTAATTATAAAATTTAAAAGTAAAATAAAATAAAATAAAACAGTTGCCTTTTTCAATACATAAGTATGTGCTTTCCTTTTCTTCTTAACTAAAACTATTAAAATAAAATAAAACGTTACAAAAATAATATAAGAACAATTAAGGAAAACAAATCTACTACAAGAAAGAGATCTACATATATAAAATTTTCTAACTACCCATATATTTCACTCTCACATCTCATTGCACCAACTAAAAACACGTTTTCTTAAAATACTATTTTTAACCTACTATCACTTTTAAAATATTATTTTTAGATCTTCACAAAACGTTTTATTTATTATTTTTTCTGTTTGATAATTATCACAACAATTTCTGGTTTGCATTTCATATTCTTGCTGTCATGCTTATTATTCTGTCTAATGAATTCCCAATCCACCCATCACAAAACTCCGTATTTTCAGGGTTTCTTTAACCAAAACAAACTTTTTTGTGAGAAAAATAAAAATAATAGTTTTTTTATAAGTTAAAATTGACTTACATAATAGAAATTATTTTATATTCGACTTTCTCTAAAAATTTATCCTTAACTCATGTATAAATTGATATTAATTTATTACAAAGTTGATCCAAGAGGTTGTTTTAAAATAATTTTCTACATTTACAGCTAATTATTTATCGTACTTACCATTTATTTACACTATTTCATCCTCATTTTATTACTGTTAAAAAAACATAAAGATACACTCAACATATTTTAAGCGTTCATTAAAATTTCTATGAAATTAAAAGGTAAAACCTATTAAATTTTATAATTTTTAATAAATTTCAATTAATAATAGAAAACATAACCAGTATTATATCGTTATACAGTATTATCGACAGAACGGTATATATTGTTCTAGTTTTTTTAATTTTTTACAATGACAAAAATATTATTATTAATTTTTATCACATGTCGACAAACTCTGACTATGAATGATGTGATTTATCATAGGCAAAATATAAAATAATCATTGAATATATTAATTATGTATATATATTCAATGGTTAAGATGCCTTACAATTGTTGATATTAATTTTCACCATTTAAAGCTATTTTTGCACATTTGCCCTTTCTTAAAGAGTCTTTATTTATTGTATTTTGCACATTCTACTTGAACAACAACTAGGGAACAACATTTTCTTTCACAAATTATAGTTTGAGCTTCTAATAAATTTGATTAAAATAAATTTTAATTATTATAATATTATTTTAAGAAAGTGAATTTTTAAATTTAATTTAATTTTTAAAATCAAATTATAAAAAGATATTTGTAAAATCTTATATAAATTCATCTTATGTGTGTGAAATAGAGATACAAACGTATTTGAAAATAAGTTAATTGAGCGCATAAAACGTGTGAAGAGACAGAAAAAGAAACACGGAGGAGAGACACGTGCACCACGCGGCTATTGTTTTATTTCCAACAACTCAATTCAATACTAAATTTGTGTAATTAACATTTTCCGACCATTATAGGATTTCTTTTTTACTTCTTTCATTTAATCTTCATAAAAACTAATTCTCGTCATAAATTAATCTAACACTTAATCAAAATATAATAAAATAAATCAGGACATTATTTAGTATAAACTAACAAAAGAAATATAGTATTAAATAAAATTAAAAATATTTTGTTAAACCAAAAAGTAAAATATACTTAGAATCAACGATTTGGAGTCATTTTTGTCTTCTCACTTTTCCATTATATTTTTTTTTTAATGATTAGATAGACTTTTGAAGAGAATAATTTAGCTTCTAAATCATAAAAAAATTGAGTGGTTAAAATTAAAGCCGTAATTTAATTAAGCATCATAATTATGAATAAAAACTTGTAAATTTGAAAACTTTGGATTAAATTAATGCTAATTTGTAGTGAAGAAGTACTGTGATGATTCTTTAGATCTTGTTTTATATGTTTAAATGTTATTTGAAATAAGAAGGAAGGAATCACTTGCATAATAGAGAGAGAATCTGCTATGCATTTTTCAGTCAAGTTGTCATAAGAATCTTCACGTGGCATTATGTAAGTCTTTAATTTAATACTAGGATTTTGCATAACATTATGTGTAAAAATATATTTAATTAAATTAACCTTTTAAATAATAAAAAAGATAAAATCACAAAAGTGAGAATTTTATCAGACTATACAATTAAAATCGATTTATAAAAAAGGTCTTAAAAATAATATTACATGACGAGATTCAGTTCGAATAAAATAAGATCTCACAAAAATTGCTTATAACATATTATATTGAATATGCTGTTATAGATAAGTTTAAATAATTTTTTCCAAATTCTTTGCACTAAACTTACCTTCTTACAATTCAAATATTAGATCACTTAGATAAGAAATGCAACTACTACCTCTTGTATTTTATAAATATCTAATTAGTTCTTTATTTTAATAATTTTAGCTTTTAATTTTCATTATTTATTTCATAAATCCAACGATAATTTTATTTGCTTATATTTTGATTGGATAATCTGCAAATTCAATGCTAAATAAACAGGACAAGTTATATTTATTAAATCTGCTTTATCGATAAAAGGTGACGAGATAATGACTGACTAAATGTATGCGCTTATTGTATAACTCCTGTATCCAATAATATACATTATTTAAGTAATTTAGGACATCTTTATTATACAATTGTTTATATAAATATTAATTTTTTTTTTCAAGTAATACAATTATATATATATATATATATATATATATATATATATATATATATATATATATATATATATATATATATATATATATATATATTCTCGTTGGTTTCATTTGGGACAAACTGAATCAATGCATATTTGTGGCCCATATTTAGTATTTCTCCAAAGCTAATAAAAGTATAATTTCTTTTAGCACTTATACACTATTTTTTTCTACAGTTTAATGGGTGTGCAAATAGTCTAAATTATTTGGGTCAAAAGTATTTTGAATTATATAATTTGAATTTTTTTTCAAATTATATAATTTGAAATTTAAACATATATTTTAGATTGTACAATTTGAAAATAATGTATTCATAATTATTAAATTCAAAATACAGATTTAGATTACAAAATATATTTTAAGTTACATAATTTATAAATGTATTTTAAATTATATAATCTGAAATATATGTGTATAAATTATACAATTTAAAGATTTAAAGGTTGTATAGTTTAAAATTGTATATTGAATTGTACATTCTGGCAGGTTATATATAAATCTATTTTTGCAATGTATAATTTGAAACATGATTTTGAATTTCATAAATAAAAGGTCTAAACCATGGACAATCTAAATGTTTCCGAAGCACATTGGAGGTGAATAAAGAAACCATGTAGGTGGGAGAGAAATAGCCTTTCGTTAACTCATTGACGCAATTTAGGACCCAATCCACTAAATAAAACCCAGAGAGTTGCTCTTTCCACCATCACCAAATACTTGCCATTCTTTAAACCGTAATAAATTTTCACCAACATTAACCTACTTCATTAATTACATTTGATGGTCTCCTCTATAAGAAATGCACCCCCACACCGAACTTGCACACGGAAATCATTTATCCCTTTCTTTCTTCTTCCTCTTTGTTTCATTGTCCTTTGTGAGATTGTGGTGGTGGTGTGAGTCTGTGTGGTGGTGAACTGTGGTTGGTGGAAGGTTGCAAGTGGTGCAAGGAATTGGTGGTGACAAAGCTCGTGTTTGTGGTGGTGCTTATCGGAGCAGCAAAGGGAGTTTCATCTCAGGTGCGCGAAAAGAGTTATGGTAATCATTTAACGGATGTGATATCCGTTTCCCCTTCAACGGATGTTGATATTCGTTAACGGATTATCACATTCGTTAAATGATTACCATAACATTTTATTATTTTAGTTTATTGTTTATAATTTTAGATTATTTTATAATTTTATCACATCCGCAAAAGTCTTTTAACTGTTTTTGTTATTTTAGTATTTTTTATTTTGTATTTTATTTGTAGAAGTCCACATCCGTTTTGTATTTTTTATTTTATTTTTATTTATATTTAATAATGTTATAAAGGTGAAACTGAAACTGATGTCAACACATATGTTGACAGGATATCAACACATATGTTGACAAGATATCTGTGAGGGTTTTTTATTTTACTTTTGTTATTTTGATTTTAGTATTTAGTTTATTAATTTATTATTGTATTTTAAAGTAATATATATACATATTATTTAAATATATATTTTTAAATTAAAAGAATTTGTTACGTAAATGGATATGCCACATCCGTTAATGGATATGGCCACATCTGTTGAAGGTGTATATTTTTTTATTAAATTATTGTATTTTAAATTAATTTATAGAGTCTTTAAAATTTAATGTTTTTTATAATATTTTATGTAATTAAATGTAAATTAATTTTATTTTATTTAATGAAATAATTATTATTAATTTAATGAAACAATTATTAATTTAATGAAATATAGTTAAGGTGGAGGGTATAAGTTGAATGTACACTATGTAGATAAATATTTTTTTTATGTGTTTATATGAATAATTTTATACTTATTTGATTAATTATTAATTATCTTAATGACAGTAATAATAATTTTATAGGTGATTATTGTCTAAAGTAGATAAATATCTTTGTATGGATTCTCAAATTGATTCTAGTTGTATATCCGATTTCTCTTCATTCATCAACGAAGTTGTAGAGAGAGATTTGACAAATAAATTTACCACAAATGAAATATTTACTTCTCGGGAGCACCTAATTGAATAGGTAAGAGGGATTGCTTATGATTTAGGGTTTGTTGTGGTAATAGTGAGATCTGACATAGCTACTGGTGTACGAGAAAGAAACACTTTCGTCATACTTGGATGTGAAAGAGGGAGGAAATATCGGAAATACAAACCCGATGCGGTGGCTAGTGTATACGACACTCGTAAATGTGAGTGTCCGTTTAGGTTAAAGGGTAAACCATCTTTAGATGGGGACAGATGTGTGCTGAAGGTGATGTGTGGACATCATAACCATGAGTTGGCTGAAACTTTGGTCACCCTTATGCTGATAGGTTAAATATGTCTGAACAGTCATTACTCGTTGATATGACAAAGAGTAAAGGTACACCAGCAAATATTTTACTAACCCTAAAAGAAAATAATGATCGAAATGTGACAACGATTAAACAAATCTACAACGCAAGACAGGCGTATAAACGATCATTTAGAGGCTCCAAAACTGAACTACAACAGCTTATGATGTTGTTGGACCGGGATGAGTACATTCATTGGAGTAGGTGTGCCAACGATTCAAAGGTTGTTAATGACGTCTTTTGGACACATCCAAATGCGGTGAAATTGTTGAGCACATTTAATATTGTATTATTGATGGATTCAACATATAAAACAAACAAATACAAATTTCCTTTGCTTGAGATTATTGGCATGACGTCCACCGGGTTAACCTTCTCAGCCGCATTTGCATTTTTGTCAAGTGAAAGGCAAAACAATTTCACTTGGGATTTGGAAAAGCTTAAAGGTCTATTTTTGACATTTGAGGGCAGATCTAAAGTCATTGTTAGTGATTGTGACTTGGCTTTGATGAATGTCATTGCAAACGTTTCCCTGAGTCCTATCAGATATTATGTCGGTTCCACATCCTTAAAAATGTTAAAGCCAAATGCAAAATGTTAGTTGATTCTACTGAGGCTTGGGATGTGTTGATGGAGGCATGAGAAAACGTTATGAATTGTGCTTATCAGACCTTGTTTCCTGACTATGTCAATCGTCTTTAATACGCCTGTGGTGCTTGGCCTCTGTTCTTTGAATATGTGAATCAGACTTGGATTATTCCATGCAGTACATACTTTGTAAGGGCCTAGATAAACAGAGTAATGCATTTAGGGAACACAACCACAAATAGGTATGTTGTGATGTTATTTTACTTAGTTGTTTTGTAGATAATTTTTTTTATTCAATGTTGATGTTTTTCTTTTCTTTCAGGGTTGAATCTGCTTATTGGAACCTGAAGAAAGTTTTGGGCAATAGTATGAGTGATTTGTGTTCTTGTTGGGATGGTATTCAGAACGTCGTTATTCAACAACACAACAAGATTAAGGTGTCATTTGCAAGAAGTCTCTTACTTACGAGTGACCTTTATAAAGGATACCGATATAGACATCTTATTGAGACATACATTCGGTCTCCCTTATGCATGTGAATTAGCATGCTATGATCCTGGGTTGATCCCTTTGGGTGAATTCCATATAATGTGGAGAAGATTGAGTTTCTCAAATGTTAAATTAAAGGAAACTGAGCCTTAGTTATCCATTAAAGGTGAGCTAAAATTGGTAGAAGAACGATTCAATGAGGTTGACATTGGAGGTAAAGTCACCATCAAACAGAAGTTACTTGTCATTGCTTGTTCTGCAATGACATCAATGGACCTTCCATTACATAAAGTTAAGACAAAGGGTGCACAAAAAGGTAAAGTTCAACGAAGAGAAAGGTCTACGATGCGGGAGCCATCATATTTTGAGCATGTGGACGTGTTTCATGCAACATATGAATCATCATCTGTAAGAAGTAAATTACAATCATAGCCTAATACAGTGCAGAAAATGGAGTTCCAATGATAGACCAGTTTCATCCTATTAGTCACCCTTTCATTCTCGACGTTGTTGATGTTGTGGCTAATGGTCACTGTGGGTATAGATGCATTGTTGCGTCATTGGAACTCGGAGAAGATTCATGGCCCATTATCAGAAATGATATGTACAAAGAACTCAGTGAATGGCGTGATGAATACACAAGGTTAGTAGGAGGCTATGATAGACTAGAAGAATTGAAGATGTCTTTGTTGGTGCAGTCGTAGTCGACGGTACATGTTTCCCTATATATGTATTTATTTCATATATTTTATTTAATCTAACTACTTCTTTTATTCATTACAGGCTAACCGGAACAAGTGGATGATTATACCAGACATTGGTTATGAAATTGCTAACCAATATAATGTCATATTAGTGTGTATGTCATATTATCAAAATTATACCATCTTCTCACTACGTTCTACACCACCTTTCGATATAAGTCAACATCACATAATTTGTATAGGACATGTTCATGGATGTCATTTCGTGTAGGTAATTGTATTATTTTGTGTTTTCATTTGAAAATTAGTTATCACTCACTTAACATTGAAATTTGTATAATGCAGGTTAAACTACAAGAAGGTTGTCCTTTGCCCATCGTCTCAAAATTTCATCTCTCTATGAAACCAAGCAACAAGCCCTTATCAACATAATCATAACAAATCTCTATGAGAGGCATCAAAGTGGAATTCAACACAATGTGTTGAATTCCCTCGGCGCATGGTCCTAACTTATTAACTTTTTTACCGTGGGAGATCAACTTCAGCATGTCCCCTCGATCCTACAAAACGTTATTTAATATAAATTGTATTCGAAAACAAATTAATAATTAAAATTTAAGTTCTGCACTCACCCGGCCTTGCGAAATACCATAAGCGACATGCTGAACAAAATGCGTCAGCAATGAAGCATCACGTGTACCTCCAGGAAATCCACCGATATCCTCTTCTATGTTAGGAATATTCGCATGCTCCTCCTCCTCATCATCGTGGTCAGGGCCTGAAATACCTCCTCCTGAACATGACCCTCATAGGCCTGATATGCCTCCTCCTCAAACGCTCGATCCTCAGCAATAAGGTCATCCTGAATAGGATCTGTCCACGAGTCGAAGTTGTAGGTCATGTCCTAGCTTCACCCTGCGTAGAACTCTCCCCTCAAGAACTCTCTCCACGAGAACTCTCTCCACGACAACTATAAGATGCACCGCGTGTTCTTGTCATTTCTGACAAAAATTATTTTAATTAAATTACTAACTATTTCATTAAATTAAAAATCATTATTTCATTAAATAAAATAAAATTAACTTACATAAAATTACGTAAGATATTATAATAAAATTTTAAATACTCTATAAATTATTTTAAAATATAATAAATTAATAAACTAAAAACTAAAAACAAAATTAAATAAAACCATATTTAAATAATCAATTAAGTAAAACTAAAATTAATTTAATTAAATTTATAATAATAATTTCATTAAATAAAATAAAATAAATTTACGTAACATATTATAAAAAAAATAAAAAATTTAAATACTAAATAAATTAATTTAAAACATAATAAACTAAAAATTAAAAGAAGTTAAACTAGCGGACGTGGTTTATCCGTTTAAAACAAATAAAAGAGATTTAAATAATAATACGTAACAAATTAATTTAATTAACAAATTAAAGTAACAAATTATATATAATTACCTAACTAATTAAAAAATATATTTAAATAATATGTATATATTATTTTAAAATACAATAAATTAATACACTAAAAACTAAAATAAAAATAATAAAAATAAAATCAACAATCCTCCATGTGAAATATTGGAATATCAGTCATATGATATGTGAGATCCGTTTAATAAAATACAACATAATTAAATAAATATTATTTCCATAACTAAATTAAAAAAAGTAATTAAACTAAAAAATTAAAATAAATACTAAATGTAAATACAATATATATATATAGAAATTTAAAATAAAATAAATTAATAAACTAAAAAAACCACCCAGGACATCACGGATGTCCCACATTCGTTTGGCCTTCAAACGGATGTGTGACGTCAACGGATATGCGACATCCATTTAAGTGTCAAACGGATATGCGACATCCGTTTCAGTGCCAAACGGATATGCGACATCCGTTCTGGTCCACTGGTCATCTTCTTCGCATACACAACACAGTAAACGCATACACACATCATCGATAAAATAACAGCGATCAAACCACTCCAGCAAACCAAACATACAACACACATTCAAATTAAATTCAAAGATCTAAAGGAAACCAACCTCTTGTAGACCAACAAAAGTCTCCACCCACAAATCACCACCAACGAACCACCGACGTACCACCATCGCTACACCACCACAACACGAACACTCACACCACCTCACCACACCATTGCATCACATCACCGCACCACGAACGAATATGGAGAAAATGGATTGACACCAAACGGATCTAGATGGATGAGAAAGAGAGTTGGGGTGAGAAAAACGGATCTCACCACCGAAAAAGAGAAGAGAGTGAGAAAGAACACAGATCTCACGAGAGAAGAGAGTGAGAGAGAGAGTTGGGGGGTGCGGCTGAACGAGAGGAAAAATCAAGAATAATTTAGAGTTTCAGATAAATAAGGTTAAAGTAAAAAGATAAAAACTTAGAGGATCATTTTATCATTAAAAAATTTGTGGGAAGGTGCAGGGAGTATTGGTGGTGGTGGAGGGATCAAGTCTCTAAAACCCATCATTACTGACCTCTTTCCACGCCCCGGCCCTTTGCTTGTGTGACTAATTCATGTTCCTCACACTCTCAGCTGCAACATTTCTCAGAATTAAATTTTTACCAAATCTAAAATTCACATCGGAGTTTATTTCAGATTCATTAAAAAAATCACTTATCATGTTATTTACACATCAAATTAATATTGTTAGGGTGAATAATGTATTAAGAAAAACTCAAATCTCGTTAATTAAAAATAAAGTTTGAAAATTAAGAGATAATCAAACATAATCTCCATTCACCTGAAATACTACTTGTAACTCTTTTTTTACCGTAAAAATATATGGAATTTTCATAAAGAGATATGTTATACTTCAAAAACACATTATTGAATTTGTGAATTCATGTTTGGGCTCGTGGTCCTTAAAAAAAGAGTTTTGTTTTTTACCACGTGAATCTAATAAAAAATATGTTATATATGATAGTTTTAAAAGATTTGGTAATGTTTTAGTTTATCTAATTTTCTAAAAAATAGTATTTTTTTAGCTTTATATATATATATATATATATATATTGATATATAGATAAATATAGATAGATTTACTGGATTAATATATATTAGTTTGGATGGTGAAAAAATAAATAGTTAGAATTCAAATTTTGTAATGATATTTATGTTTATGATATGAGATAAAAAAGATACTACAAAATAATAGTAGGTTTTCGTTTGATTCACATTTAATTCAATGGTTAATAAAAAAAACTAAAAATATTTAAATCACTCAATTTTCAATATTTCTTTGAAACATTAATAAAATCTAATGAATTTATTTAGATTGATTATATCCATATGGATAAGAGAATAAGGAAAGAAGAAAAGGGAGTGACACATTATTTAAAATTATTACATACGAGATATTTTTATTGGATTCACATAAAAGTATTGAAGCATTTCCCATAACCAATTACATGTTAACTCTCTCTAATAAATAAGTTTTACCTTTCTTCTTGAATTTTTTTTTTTATTCCAATATGTTGATGACAACCACGTTGACATAAGCTCAAAAGCAAAATCTTAAAAAAAAATACCTGTTTGCAATAGTTTTATACCATTTAATAAACGAAAAACATTGGAAAGAGAACGTCAAACCTTAATTAGCTAGATTAAGGATGTTTATACATGAATATAAATTGTACTTAAAACCTTACCAATTTTAGTTAGGACATGTTTAAGTTGAAGTACTCCTAATTTCAACTAAATTTAACTAACCAGGATATAAATTTTGATTTTAACTGAGATTGGAGTTGTTAAAACTAAAAGGAAACACGTCACTAACTCCTTTATTTAGTTTGAAATCAAATTAATAACCTACCTTTTTCAGGTTCTAACTTTCACAATTTAAAAACTTGAGTTATGGCCATATTCCAAAACGAAAAAGAAACTTGAGTAATGGTTTTATCTTTTTGTCTTTTTGTAAACGTTTTCAAAACTTCAAAACTCTCACTATGTATAAACATTTTCCTGCAAAAACATTATCTGTTAAGACAAATGCAAAAATGTAAGAGCTTCTGAAAATCCATTACTTTGTATTGTAAACCATATTAGATGGAAATAGAGTTTCCAGAACTTGTGGGGACTAGTTACTCTTACCACATCATTGTACTGTTGTTATCAACCTTCCTTCCTTTCTTACAATCCTTCTCTCCAAAGGCCAAAACAGTGTTTATGTTGGAACAAACACAACCAAAAGTCAGTGTCTTCGGCTGCAGAACCCAAGAGAATTTGGCCAGGCTACTGACATTACCAGCTACTCTGACATGAAAAAACAAACACATTCTGTCAATGTTTCATCCTCCACACAAAACTACAAACTATACTGTCACTGCTATGCTTAGAAGTTAGACCAAACACACAATCTGACCCTCAGCATCTATCATCAAAATCAATACTCTTGTTAGCTGAATTCGGTGTATCTCTCAACGGATAACATTTTCATTCATACAAACTTCACCACTTAAAAGTTGAATTTCTAATGGTCTGTTTAAAGACTAGATTATTTATCAATCTGGAAACTAGTTAGAAAAAGAAGAGTCGTGATTGAGATACCGAAGTTAAAACTATCAGTTTTTGAAAGTAAATTCTAAAATTAAGCATTGTGTCTGTGAAAAATCAAACACCTAATAGTTAGAAAATCAGTGTGCTAAAACCATATATGTAAAGGCCAGTCGTTTTTCATTCTTTGTTTCCTTTCCCAGTGTTTGAACTTGAATGAAGGTAGTAAAAGTGGCACCTCAACGTGCCCCGAGAGAAGGCTTTTGTTTGCACCAAGCAAGGAAATAAAAGGACAAATATAGGCATGAAGTAAGAACTGACTTGTCAATGGTCAAAAGCAAAGTAGTTACCCCACTCTAACTTGCTACCTCTCACAAACATTCAAATGCAGATCCCGCCACCCTTCTCTCTGATATAGCGAAATTCAAATCTCACTTTTGATTGCTCCCATTTCATAACCATTGCACCTTTCTCTTTGGAGAGTTCGAAATCCAAAAAGAAAATCGTTCCACTTTTTTCATCATTCTATTCTCTTTAGCTCTTTTTCTTGTTTACTAGATCCTTCAACATGAAGCTCTTGATCTCACCATCTTATTCATCTACACCGTCATCTTCATCCACCCTCAGCTTTGATCCATCTTTGTGCAACTCCAAAAGTTCAACAGCAGGGTGTCTCACTGCCATCTTGCGCAGGATTCTCTGCTCTGGTGGCCTTCCAACACACCCATCAGACCAATTAAGAGAACTTGATTCAATGTCAAAGATGGGTGGAAAAGTTCAAGAATTGAAGACTAAACCAGACAATGAATCTACCACCACCACTACTACTATTACTCCTGGGTTAGTGGAAAGATTAATGGGTTTGGAACCAATGGGTGAGAGAGAGAGACCCATTGAATCAAGTTCTTCACTTTCACGTAGCAAATCCATGAACTCTGTGGACTACTTGGGGGAATGCAAGCGAATGGAGGAGGGTCTTCAGAATCATGCCAAATCTTCATCATTCCGCGAGTTCCCAACATTGCTTGAAAATGAGAACTTCTTGGTACTCAGCTTCGAACGTGGATGTGATGATGGAGAATTCAGGTCCAAAGAGAGAAAAAAAGAAAAGGGTTTAAAAGATAGAGGCGAGTTCAAGAGAAACAAGAGAGAAAAGGTGCATGATGAGAAGGGGAACTTATCAGACATGTCTTCTGCCAATGTTGGAAATGATGGCGAACACAAAATTCAATTTGCCAACACTTCTACACTGTTCATGGCTTGTTTTGAAAAGGAGTACCTTGATTCAGAAACGGCGACATTCTCACACAACATGAACCGCAAGGAAGTAACCAATGGTGAGAAAGTGAAGAGGAGAAAGAAGGGAACAACGTGTTATGCAGAAAAGAAGGTGGACACTGAATGTGGTTCAGAAGATTCAAGTCCGGTTTCTATCTTTGATTTTGAACGGGAAGCTCCTGGAACAGGTTTGTTTCCTTAAGTACAGTTCAATTTTGAATAATTCTAAATCCTCTAACCAATGTGTTCAATTTTCTAATACATTAAATATTTTAACTTTTTCATTTAGAGGTTCTTTGATTGCATGTTGCAGATTAGATTTTTCAGGTTTAATGAGAAGTTAATGGCAACAGATTGCATGTTTTTGGAATTAATAGACTAATTGTTTACTTTCTGACGAGTTTCTAAATATGCAGTTAATACTTTATTAAGTAGTACGAAGATATGATCTGATCAAATTTTCCTTGTATGGTCATAGTAGTTGTGTATTTAGCTTTAGATTTGATAACTTATTATACATAAACTGGTTGTAGGTGTGGATTCCTTTGGTGTTGATACGAGTTGGAGAAGAAAATTGTCACCGGAGCTTGAGAATGACAAGCTTTGTGTTCTGAATTGTGATAGTAGTAACATGATGATTGAGGAGATGAAGGTTAATACAATTGAGAACAACAAACTTGAAGGATCTAAGAGAACAGAGAAGCAAAGCCAAGATTGTGTAGATATTTGGGGAGAAATTTGTAGGCTTGTTCAAGGTGAATTGGAATCAAACAAGTTAGAGACAGGATTGAAGAAACAAGGTGATTTTGAATGTTTATGTGCTGATTTTGAGTCAGAAATTTTTGACCAATTGTTACAGGAGTTCATCTTAGATCAACTTGCTGGGAATCCCTTGAAAGCATTGCAACTTCAAAATTTGTAAAAGAAGAAAATCAATGAAGTGTAAAAAGATTTTGATTCTCCCTCTCGTTTTGTTTAAATTCTGATTCTGTCTGTCACATCTTGCATGAAGGAAGATTGTTCATCTTTTTGCTAGTTTCAATGCTGCCATGTGTTTCAATCTAGCTTTATCTAATAAATATGACACATGGCACGAGACAAGACCACAGCCTTAGCCTTACTAAAATGTCATATAATAAAATTAAAACTATAATTGAAAAGTTAAAAATGCTTTATATATTTTATCGAACAAATTAAAAATCATCATTTTATTTATATAATTCTTATACTTATAATATAAGAAAACAAGTGCAGAAACACACCATGATCACTCTTGCTTATCTTTAACTTACTAATAGTTAAATAATTGTAAAGATGATTTAAAAGCATTTTGATGTTGGATTTGGGAATAAAAGCTTAGATTAACATTCACACTGGACAAGGCACTAGCTAGCAAGTCAAATTCATTTCCAAGAGGCAACTACGAAGATTTTTCTATGTTTTTTTTTTCTCCTTTTCCTACACAATAAGCCAAAATGATGTATATCCACTATGTTAAAGCGACCTTGGAGACACTTTTTTCTATCTTTAAATTCCTAACGAGAAAAAAGATTGAAATTATAAAAGCATGGATGTGGAAATAACAAAGTTCATCTTGAAATGCACTTCACACAGCACAAGCAAGTCAACTTCATTTCCATGAGGAAGTTACAAGTGTAATGCAGATGGGTTTTTTCTACACAAGAGTCCAAATGTTGCAGTGTCCACCAAAATATTAAATTAAAGCTACAATTGATTTTGAGTACCAAAAATCAACCCTTCAATCAATACGAAAACCAAAATCACTTTTTTTACTATTTGTCACTAGCTGAGTTGTATTTTAACCTCATCTGTGATTTTGGTCTCTTTCTTCTTTATGTATATCATATAGATTCCTGCATTTTCGTCTCTCATGAAACAGTAAAACTCTTTCATTTGTACACAAGAGGCCAAATGCTGTACCAACTAAAATATAAAAGCTACTTGAAAAAGACCAAAGAAACATACATGGGTGAAGAAACATATAAGCATGTAAATGTTAGCCAAAGTTTTACATGGATGTTCATGTTGAACTAAATTATTAAAGATCAAAGAAAATTAATATTGACTATGTTGGTAATCATTCTTGAAATTTTTACTTGGTATCTTTTTTAAGAACTTACTTGAGTTGACTCTAAATAATCTAAAAGAAATCTAATAAAAAGGCTATTTAAGTAAACTAGAAGATAGTTCAATAACTTCTTTTGTGTCTGTACATCATTATCACTATTCTAGATATAATGTGTATTCCAAACAGTTACTGACTTAGCTCAAATTTAACTTGCAATGATATTTACTACCGTAGCTTGGAATCCAACAAACCAACTATTTTGATATTTAAGTTTTCAGCTTAGGTTGAATATAGTCTAAGAGGATCAATGAGTCAAATAAAAGCAGCTTAAAAGCTGCGTAACCTATTTCTACTCCTCACCCCAGTGCGTCTCTGTCATTAAACAAGTTTCCACGTCTAACAACCATGAACCAAAATATTTTTAGAGGTCTGAAGTAGCGAAACTGTTCAATGAGCAAATTAAAAAAGATTGATAAAAGCCAAGTGCAATACGTTAGCTTTTGGGAATGCTTTTTCTTAGTGCTTTACAATCCTCCACATTCATAACAAAGAACCAATAAATGTAACCTTTGATTGAAAAAAGGTAGCAGGAAGAATCCACCAAGGAGTGGGTGGAGCATGTGGAAAAAAGATTTTCGAAAAACACACACAATAAGTTGTTAGAGACCATATAACAAAAATAAAGCTATCCCATTTCTTAGAAAGAAGGTAACTTAAACTGCCTAGTACCATTGTACAAACAAAATCCTTATTGTCTACTACACTCTATGAAAACTGCATCACCAAGTCAGCTTAGACCAGATTTCACACAGGCTAGATCAATGCTCAGGATCATGTATCAATCCCAAAATCTAAATTCTGCAAACCAAATCTTTATATCTGCACACTACAAGTGTCACACACAGTGTTGCAGCATTTAATAGTTTTACTTTAGTTCACCTAAGATATAACTAGAATGGACCCACTTAATCATTCGTGTATGGCTAATGGGAAAAATCGGAATCGCCAATATTGACTGATAATAATGTATTCCTTTTCTATTTGTCGTTGCAAGGACTTAAACACCCGTTTACCCAGCACAGAGACATTAATGAGTCACCATTTGTAAGCATCAGAACTCATGGTAATGTCAAAACATGCACACGCTGACTGACATATTGTAATGGTGCAGCAGTATGAAAACAAGAGTTAACAACACACTTTTACCAAGTCATTTTTCATAATAATTGAGAGTTATTTACAACTACAAAATCATAAATGAAAGTCACTACATGATAAATAAAACCTTGATTATTTAATGGTTTTCGGTAAATATCAATCGATAATAATATACTTTAAAAAGTATATTAAAAAGGGTTGCTGACTTTTCTCTGATAAGAATGATGACTTACAAACACAACAAAACATCCACCAAGAAAATTATGTAGAGAATAGAAGGAATAGGCCATGAATACAAGATATGCAAATTTAGAATGGGCATAAATAAGATTATTACATCTCCAGTCTCATAATATTGAATACTATATCCCCCCCCACTACATTGTTGTGATTCAGTCAATGGAAAGTTACAACATACAACTCAATGGAACATATATAAGAAAAAGAGATCAGGAAAAAATGGAATCAATTAACCCAGTAACGGGTAGTTACTGAAGCAGCAAACTTGCGTCCTGCCCATTTTCTATATCCTAGCCTTGGTAGACCATTTCACCGTTCTTTTTGCAAATTGTCACCGTCTAAGTAAATTCTATAAAATTCAAAAAACAAATCATTAAATAAATAAACTTTTGAGTTGTAATAAGGAGCTGCTACTACGGGAAAGAGAATTTCAATCATGCCACCATTTGCTCCTGATCCAAGTACATTTGCTCCAACCACGCTGGAATTGCTTCTGTTCCATTATGGCATTGTTTTCGCTGATCTTCGACTCCAGATTCTGGTGGAGCATCCTTAACGAGTGAGTTAACCCAAGACACGTCTGGCTCATCATCAACATTTGCAGGCATTTTGGTTGAATCCTTTGTAAGAGGACTGTTGATGCTTCGAAACCCAAAGGAAGCAGATTTCCTCAGCTTATTCAGCTCATCTCCATTTATGGTCCAATCAAGTTTTCCATCAGGTGAGCCCCAGTTAGTGAAAGTAGAGACCTTTGGAGAAGGAACCTCAGAATGATGGTTCACCATGCTTCGCTCGATAAAGCTATGGCTACGCTTAGCAAAAGCAGCAGCTCTTGGATTCAAAGCCACCGAGGCTCCTTCAGCAGATGGATCAACCCTGAAGGATCTTGATCCAACCATGTTTGAGGTGGAAAGGCCCGAGGAATAGCCCCCCAGCTGCTGGTTCATATTTGAACGCATTTGGATTCCAGTTGGAGATTGTAACTGAGGTCCTGCAACATCAAGTGAGATTCCATGGAATTTAGACAAAATTGATTGTTCAAGAGATCCAAAGCTATCATCAAGGTTTGATGGCTTCACCCCTGAAAGCCTGTTTAACTCCCCAATGTGATCACTCATAGAAACACGAAAAGATGGACTATTAGGCATGGAATTTTTCCAGTTAGGAGAGGAAAGACCAGACATGTCATCCATCATCAGCTGTTGTCTACGCCGATGAGCTTCAAGTCCAAGCAGTTCAAAATCCAAATCAATGTCTCTTGCAGTTGAAGCAGTCTTCAATCTGCTTTTGGGCAGCAGCAGGGTGGGGATCGAAGCATTAGATTGAGACCAAATGGAACCAGTAATAGGAGAAGATGCTCCAGATGGAGTCAAAGGTGGTGTTGAGGAAGTTGGTATCAAGACAGATGGAGAACAAAGTGCAATTGGGCTAATTGAACCCATCTCCAATGCAGAAGCACCAGCAGAATAGGACCTTGGAGAAGGAATAGCAGAACCAGTAGAAGCATACAAGGGGCGAAGCTCCTCTGGCTTGTGTGCAAAGAAGCAAACTCTCCTTGTGCATCCACTCTCATCCTTGCAGAGCCTTGTCCGGTACTGGGCAGGGTGAAGCCAGCACTCAAAAATACCATGAGCATACTCACAGGCATCCCCTTTGCTGCAAGATCCCTTCCTAAACTCAGGACAAGGGACACAGCTGTAATGGTACTTCCTTGGATCACGTCGCCTAGCGTTCTCCCCGGGATGAACAAAGGGGCATTCGGTCCAGTCATGAGAATAGGCCCTGGAACAAGGCTTCACTTTGAATGTATACATCCTAAACTCATCAGTTCCATATATCCCATTCTTTATGTCTGGAAGGGAGAGATCAATGGGATAATCTTTTGAAACACGAGATGTGGTCATTTCTTGCCTTTGTTCCTCAATTTGGTCAATCACTTGAGGAAGTGAGAAATATGTCTGATCAGCAGCAGCATCACAGGTACCCTCCAGGAGGGCCTGTAGCACCCTGGCCCTTGGACTGAAGACAGAATTAGCCACAGAGACAATCAAGTCAATTGGCCTGTTACCATCAGCATCAACAGCACTAACATCAGCAGATGCATCAAGCAAAAGCTTGACAACCTCAACAGAAGCAGCAGAACCCCCAGCAACAGCACAATGAAGAGCAGTAGCCCCATCTGACCTACTGGCCCTGTTAACGTCAACACCACCCGTGCCAAGAATATAAGCAGACACATCAAGGCTTCCAAACGTAGCAGCAACCATGAGAGGAGTCCTCTCTTCATAACTTATTTTCTTTGAGCCAGCACGCCTTCCATACCACAACCCCACCCCATCAACATCCTGAGCCTCCTTTTCAACCGCGTCTTTGAAGCCAATTAGATCATCCGCAGCAGAAAACTCAAGCAAAGCAGAAATTCTATGATGCATCTCTTCTTTTGCACACTCATCCTCCATCAGTAGACCCATTTGAGAAGGTTTCCCCTTGGAAACACAGCACATGGAGTTATGTAATATATTCCCCTAAAACCTCAGCAGAATCTGAAAAATCACAGCACAAATACAGGCTTAACATGCTATGCACCAGAAAACAAATTCAAGTTTAAGCCACGGAAAACTCAATCTAAGATAGCAAAAATAAAAACAGATGAATGCAAACTAAGAGGCAGATTCTCTCCAATTTGAGAGACAAGAAACGACTTTGAAAGCTATTTACAACAGGCATACATCAAATTGATAAAGATTGATAGTACTTTACAATTAGGTAGGAACAGCTATAAAAATTAGCGCAATCCAGGTAACAAAAATGAGAAATCCTGGCAAACAGAAACAGAATGGCATGTACAACCTGTCCTTTTTTTTCCTTGTCAGAGACAACAAAAAAAAAACACAAATTTTTAACATGGTTCACATGAATTTCCACCACCAATCATCCCTCTCAGGCAAAAAATCTCCCACCATCTTCAGAATTTTTCTTGACAAGCAAGGGAAAATCACAGTAGTCTCAAAAACTAGAAATGATTCATTTTTTAACAGAAACTCGAAGACCCATCAGCCTGAACATGAGAAGAGAAGGAACAAGAACAGGAAAAACATACCTCTGGAGACAGAAACACACAAAACAAGGAAGGCAGGCTCTGGTTTTGTGCCTGCTCTTTAATACTTGCAAAGCTTTTTAGAGAGTGGAAGACTTTTCTGCTACCCTTGTTCTTATTTTTATTTATTTTTATTTATTTTATTTCTCTTTAATATTTGGGTCAAAAAAGTGGACCCCACCTGGCTTAGTACCAGTCACCAGTTCCTCTTCTTGCTTTGCTACTTCATTTATGATTGTATTAGTTTCTCTTTTTATTTACTAGAAAAACCTTTTTAGATGATCTTGGTGTGCTGGCTTAAACATTTAAACAAATTGAAAGAAAATAAATAAATATTAATTATTTTAAGAGATTGGTTTGAATATTTCTAACAAAAACAAATTATGCCCACGTTTATTTTAAAGATAACGATATTTTCACAATATATTTTAATAATATTTTAACATTATTTATTTATTTTATAATTAATTCATATTAATATTTATGATTATTATTATTGATTATGAAATAATTTTAGACTAATAACATGCAAATGATATTAAAATATTGTTAAAAAATGTTATCAAAGTATCATTATTTTTATTTTAAACATTAAAAAATATAACAAAATAGTTTTTCCACTTTTACTTTTCAAAAACATGTAAAACGTAAATTACTTTTTCTTATATTACTTTTCAAATAAATAAAAAACTGAAACATTTTCAATAGAAATTTCTTACCAGAATTTTCTAAACCATTTTCTTTTATTTTGCAGTAGTTTTGTCACTTCATGATGTCATATATTTTTTTTAAAAAAATTAGTGCACAGTTTTGTTTTAGAACAAATATTTATATTTTTATAATTATTTATTTCGGTTAATAATGTCTAAAATAAATTATGCTTGAAATTGATTTTGCTTTACTTAAAATTTAGTATTTATGCTTTAAAGAAACACTTTGGAAAAACAGACTTTTCCTGAATTTAAGAAAATGAGTGTCACCTAATATATCTTGAGTGGTAGATTTGTTCAAAATAATCTGATTTCATGAAATCTAGAAACTCAACAGGAAACCACCTGTCATGCTATTTCTTCTAAAATTAAAGTTCTTTTATAATAATATTTAATACAAATAAAAGATAAAGATAAATAATGAAGGAGGAGAGAGAAATAAAAGTAAAAAAGAAAAAAGAAATCTTTATTTACATTTAAATAATAGTGAATATTTATATGAGTGAATAAAAAAAGAGGTTTAATATCTATTTTGGTCTCTCGATTTGTAGGGTTTGTTCAAAGTTCTCCTCCTATTTTTCAAAAGTTCACTAACATTCTACTTTTTCACAAAAACAGTGCACGTTAGTCCTTTTTGCTTACGGCATTAAAAAGATTAACGGTAGAGTTGCTTACCTAGCGAAACCTGAATTAGCTGTACAGTTTATTATTACGTGGCAATTTCAGTTTTCCCCTCTTCATGCTTCTCTCTCCTCCCTTCGTCGCCGCACACCGTCTCCCTCCTCTTCGCCAAACCCTATCACCACCCCTCCATTCTTCGCTAAACCCTAACACCACCTCTTCATCCTCTACGCCAAATGCAAACCCACCTATGACATCGACACCTCCTTCTTCGACAACGTCAACCCATTAGAAGACATTGACTTCAACTCCCCGGAGCCCCTGGAGGGATTTGTCGCCCTTCCCTGCACTGTATTTCTAAACTGTTTGTTTGTTTTGAGTGTGGAAGGGCGGAGAGATAGGGCGCGGCGCAGTAGTGGAGAGAGCGGAGGCGTACGGGGCGACGACGATCTTGGTTTACGGCAACGGTGAGACATTGAGATTGAAAGATAGTGAGGGTTTTTATCCCAGTAAAACAAAATTGAATATAAAACATAAATAGAAATAGGTTAAATTATTTCTGAAGCAGTGTGCGATTAGGGATTAGGGTTTGGGAAGAGGGGAAAAGGGGATTAGGGTTTGGCGCGCGATTATGGATTTTACAGCGGAGAAGAAGGAATCAGAGAACAACAGCGCCAATAACCCAAAAACGCTCATCAAACATTAGATTCTTCTTCTCAGTTAACGTCGACACTTGATTCAAGTAGCAAAGAAACCGAAGAACAATAATCTCATGAACTCAAAGCTGGTCTTCACCCTCTAAAGGTTTTTCTTCCTCACTTTGATTTTTTTGTTTTTTGGTAACTGAATTACAGTGTGATTGGTTAATGATGAAGATGAAGAAGCGTGATAAAGCTTTTGAGTGGAAAGGGGACTGCCACGTGACAGTCTCTTATTGGCTGAACTTGCCAACTAATTGGACAAGTCATTTAATTTTGGCCAGCAGAGCAACTTTGCCGTTAGTTTTTTAATGCCGTAAGCAAAAAGGATCCACTTAAACTGTTTTTGCGAAAAATAGGATATTAGTGAACTATTAAGAAAAGGGAAGACAACTTTGAACATGTATATTATATTTTTATGAAGAATAAATCAATTTAAAGTGTTATTAATTTATTTATGTAATTTATAAGATAGTTTGATTAATATTTTATCTTATAAATATTTTAAAATAATTTATTTGTGAGTTTTTCATATATAGAGGGCTTTACTAAGTGTATTAAATTTTAGTTAATAAAAATATTTTTATATATTATAAATTTTAAGTTTTAAAGTTAAAATGATTTTTTATTTTTTTTATTTTTTATTTTAAATTAAAAGTAAAATTTATTAAAATAATCATATATCTAAAATATATTTTTTTATAAATAATTTTTTTTTATCAAGTAAGATATACTTTAAAAAGTTATATAAATTAACAAACCATATATATATATATATATATATAATTTAATTTATTATTATTTATATTTTAATATTATTTATATTTTATCATTTGTTTGTTTCTTTTAATTATTATTACTTATATTTTATAAATATAATTAGTTATTGTATTACTTTTTATAATTGTTTAATTACTTTAATGGAGTTTAAACTAAAAAAAGTTAACAATACAAATTAAAATAATTAATATTTAATTAGATAATATTATATAATAAATTATTTATTTAAGGTTAAAGTCTTTTTTCTAATTTTTCTAAAAATTCAATTTAATTATGTGATTTTTAAAATAATCAAATTAAGTATTTCATTAAATTTTCTTTATAATTTATATTAAATCACTTATATATATACACTCACCATTACTTTGTAATAATAGTGAATACCATCTGTCATGTTATTTCTTCTTTAATTAAAATCCTTGTGTAATAAGATTTAATACAAATAAAAGATAAGCATAAATAATGAATGAATGAAGAGAGAGAAATAAAGAAAAAAAACGTAATAAAATTTAATACTGATAAAAGATAAAGATAAATAATAAATGAGGAAATAAAAATAAAGTAAAAAAGAAAACTTATATTTTGTAATAAGATTTAATGCAAATAAAAGATAAAGATAAATAATGAATGAGAAAAGAGAAATAAAGATAAAAAAGAAAAATAACATCTTAATTTATTTTAAACAATAAATATTTATATGACTGACTTAATGTATAAATTATACTAAAAATTTAACACCAACTAAAAAAGACATATAGTTGAATTATTTTAAAAATTAAAAAATTAAATCGAACGAAATAAAAATTAAGGATTTAGTAGAATTTTTTTATAAAAATTAAAGTATAAAAAGAATTTTAACTTTTATTGAAATAGAAAATATAAAATTATTTTTTAAAAATAAATAAAATTTAATTTAATTCATAGTAATATTAATGCATTAAATAAAATATTTTATTCTAATAAAAATATATAGTTTTTAAAAACTTTGATAAAAATGTCATTAGTTTGAGAAAAAAAAATTAAAATCATAATTATATAATAAAATATTTTTCTTTTAAAAACATAGATTTTATTTATACTATCATACTATTTTATTTTATGTCATTTTATATTTATCAACTAATATATTAATTATGTTTAATAAACATCTTCAATGTAATAAATTAACTTATAATTTCGAAATTCTGGAGTTTAACAACAATAAACTATAATTCTTTATAAGACTTAAAGTTGCTTTTTTATTGAAATTTTATCGTGTTTAAATCTGAAAAACAACTCAATTGATAAAAAGAAGTTAAAAGTAAGAGAAAATATATTGAAACATAATAGATAATAAATAATAAAAAACTATTATTACTTATATTATAATATTTTTTATTATTCTTATTTTTTTATCTATAGATATATGTTTTAAACTTTATTTTTAGAAAACTAATTATTGTAATATTTTTAATATTTATTGAGTTATTTTCAACTTTTAAATGTTTAAGTTAAAAAGGTGTAACAGTTATAAAATGAGGAAATTAATAAATCATTAATGATGCTTAGGTGAAGTGTGAAATTGAAACACTAGTTTAAGTTACTGCATTCAAAAGGAGTAATTTGATTTAGTTTGACTCAAACGCAGAGTATTTTATTCTATTATAAGTTTTTTTTAAAATAAAAAAAAATTACAACTTTTTAAATTTAAATCTAAATAAATTTGACTTCAAAATTATGTTAAACTTAAAAAACAATTAAAAAAATACTATATAATTCAAATGTGATTCAAAAGTAAATACAAAAAGTAAATAAATAAGTTTCTAGATGATTTTTGTGTTACTTATCCATTTATAAAATTAAAATGATGAATGAATAAATCCATAATATTTTTCTCCTTTAAAACATTCTCTTTATTTTCATCTACAATACAATAAAAAAAAGTGTTAACTAATAATATTGAAACACAGAATAATAAATAATTAAATTAAATTAGGTGGGTTAGTGAGTCAACCAAATTTAATCCGGGTTCTCCGTATAAAACAATTATATTATTTTTAAATCCAACCCGGCCCAAACACGTGATTAGTCGACAAGTTCTAACTCATTTTAATAGCACTAGTTTAAATTGATAAATAAAAAAGTAATATATTTGTCATTTTTAATTATTATAAAAACTTATTTTTTTATTTCTAGATAAATTATAAAATATTTATTTCCTAATTTGATAAAAACATATTTCTTAATTTTATAAAAGAATATTTTATAATTTAATTTATAAAATATTTATACAATGTAGAAATTAGAAACTTTATAATTTAATTTAAAAATAAAATACAATTTTTAGAGATAAAAACATATTTAATTTTAAAAAATATATTAATATAAAATAAAATCATATAACTTTGTAAAATAAAAATTTCAAAAAACTAATATTAATTTGATTATTTTAAAAAAGTTGAATTTATAGTTAAATAATAATATATTTTTATAAAAAACATAATTTTTTTATATGATAAAATTTACAACATTATGCTTTAATATATTATTTTAGGTCTAGTAACTAATTGATTAGTTATATAAGACACTTCTTTTAATATAATAAGTTACTTTATTTTCTAATAATTTATAAATTACCAATATATCAATCAATTGTCATATGTGAGTATATTTTCATCTTTGCATCAAACTTTTGTTAAGATAAAATTGTCTATAAGACTTATATGTCTAAACACTATCATATTTTGAAGTTTAATCAAATAATATTAAACGAGACAAAAATCTAAAATTGCTTAACCCAAAAGAATAGGATAGACAGAAAACACAAGTGCTAAGAACAAAATCCCCAATCATCCATCAACATAGAAAAACTTTAGGAAAACACTTAGGGTTATATGAAACGAAAAACAACTAGGTTAAAGCTTCTAGATGTAATGCTAAACAACTTACAAGTCAAAGCGTCTAAGAAAGTTATGCTAAACGTGTAAGCTATATTGTACCCAAGGGTAATTAGTTGAACTCTCAAGAAGTGAAAAGGTTTCGAGACAATGTCTTTGACTAAATCCTCTAAAAGCCTTAAATAAAGATAAAAAAAACTTATAAAAGATGAAAAGTGCTAAACACTATAGCTCTAAAAAGGAAATATCCCAAAAAGCGTTTACAACAAACTAGACGATACCATGAGTTAAAATCTTTACTTCGTCCAACGATGAAGTTCTTACTCAACGTATGATATCTTAAAGAAAAACTTGAATGATAAACGTTATCTCAACGATAGAAAATGTAAAAGGAATTTTGTTGTTATGAACAAGCATTAAATGTCATTAAATGCCCAACGTTCAAAAACAACAAAAGTGATAAGAGATAAGACGTATCTGTTGCATGCACAATGTACTCTATTATATGTAGATAACTTATTACACGCATCCACATGCTTTATTCGAAATATATCAAAAGTGGACGTTAGAGACAAAGAAGACATTCACGGAATGTTCTCTTCATAAGAAGACGTGTCTGAAAGATAATACAACCTACTTGGAGTAAGGTACTGAAAAAACAAGTATGCTTTGACAAGTTGACTTTAACCAATGGTTGCTTCACACGCAAGACAGAGAAGACACAAGATTCAAGGCTAAGAGCGATTGTAACAAATATCTTTTGAAAAATCCTTTAAATAGAAGATCATTCAAAGGAAGAATCATAGGGATAACTTACAACGAGAATATCAATCCCACGAAAAATGTTTAGAAGAAAAATACAAAAAAAGCTCAAGCTCAAAGAGAATATCTGAGAAGAGAAAAAGAAAAGTCAAGCAATACTCTCAAACTTCATTGTAATATTTGCTTACTATTGTAAGAAGAGAGAAAAGAGAAAAGAGAGAAACACCCAACAAGTCTATAGACTGTACTGTATTGAACACATATCCTCTTTGTGAGAGTAATCGTCTAAACGACTTGTAAGTAATCAGTTGATTGTAATTCTGAAGAGAATTAAAACACTTGTTATGAAACTCAAACAAGTTAAAGAAATCTAGGCAATGTATCATAGGATACCAGGATTGTCTAGTACCAGGAGTGATGAAACTCAACAAGTTTAGGGTAATAAGAGTTATATGCTGATTGGGGATACCAGGAGTAATGAAGAATACTGCACAACCAGAAGTGGGTGAAATTCAACTAGATAGCGTATCGGGGGATACTAGGAGTGCCTAGGGATACTAGGAGTGATGAGAATAATCAATTGTAATCTTATTGAAGATTATAGTGGAACCCTCTAAGGATAGAGGAGACTAGTCATAACTCAGTTGGAGTTAACCAGCATAAAAATATGTGTGCATTTATTGTTTACTTTTATCTCAACGCTTCTCTCATAAAACCTGCAGTTGCATTTTAGTTTTGAATACAAGAGCTTCCCATACTAAACAATTATTCATTAAAAAGGAAGTTCTTACAAACATTGTAGTGAATATCTTGAATAGCACATGAAAAGAATTCATTATTTAAAATCATTTACAAGGTCGAGCGTTTAACAATAACTTGAAAATCTTGTACTCGATGAAATTGTTATATCAAAGAAGATTGAGAAAAGGTTTTTCCATTAACATTATTCCCCCCTTCCCTTTTAATATTTTTCAGGTACTTCAACATTTTCATGAAATTTACCTAATATGATGTTGAAACATGAGAATTTCGATGTCTAATGAGTATATGACGTCGGAAAAACATAAGTTTTGACATGTAAATTGAACATCTATTTACAAAAATGTCATCGGTTATTTTTAAAGTTGGCTTTTTCGTATTAAAACGTTGAACAAGAGATGTTGAAGCCTTATTTTGCATTAGTGTTAGTATGGTCTATCTAACCATTTTTACTCGTTCTTTAGTTCAAAATCATATCCTTTCAAGGTCAAAATATAATAGATAAACCAAATTGACCAAAATAATTAATCTTAGATAGTTTAATAATCACACTATCATTTTAATCACACAATGTCACAAAAAATTGAACACATAATCATTACAAACAATATTAACCAAATCTTAAGGATAACTTAGTCAAAATCACATGTCATGCGAGCATACCCATTCATTAATCCTTAACACAATAGATCATACCAATCAAGCATAAACATGCATAAAAATTTTAATCGCTTCCCTTACTTGGTTAAATGCTCCTAAACTTAAAATGTGTTTCACTCGACTCAACTCTCAAAGGCTCCACTTACTCTACCTCATATAGGTTGCTCTACCTTTGTTAACACTCCGGCAAGTGTACCGAATCGTATCAATTAATAATAAATGGTAATACCAAGTATCGTTTCCCAAGAGAATCACGACACTAAACAATTATGTAATTGTCTAACCAATTAAGACTTAAGAACAATTTTTTGGGGTTTTTGAATGCAAATGCAATAAAAATAAAATGAATGCAAATTTGATCAATTGAGGCTAAACACAAGGGTGAATGGATGATATTGAAAATATGAGATGAATATGTTGTTGGAGTTTAGATTTCACCTAATCACTCTCATACATATATGAATTCATCTTCTTCATTAATGTTAATGCCACTTTCTAATTTACCTTAAACCCGATGTCTCGGTGAAGAAAGTCTACTCTTAATTACTAGATCACAATGTCTTGTATCCCCAGTAACTAATTATGCATTACATTTGCACAAAAGCTTAAAGGCAACTAACCCTCCTATCCCTATGTCTAGGTAATATTGCTTTTGGAAGAATTTCCCCAGTTCTAGATTTTCTCATATGTGTCCATATCCACAAAATCAATAATCATGCAATTGAATGAGTTAAACAAAGCATGCATAGAGCGAAGAGGAAAAACCCTAACAATTAATGAAGTAAAGCATTTATAATATAAATCAATTCAATACATGAGAGTTTAAGAGGTTACATCTTTCCCAACAACAAATAAGGTTTAGTTCCCCATTATCATGGAGAAACTATATGAACAATGGAATGAAAGAATGAAAGAGATAGAAAAACCCTAGAAAGAGAAGAGGAGAGCTATCACATCCTCAAACCTACTCCCAAGGGGTGAAAAATGTGTTTCTGTGCTCAAGCCATCAAAAGATACAATCCCTAGCACGTGCAAGTCCTTAAATAGAACATAAAAATAACTGAAAACGGGTTCAAGCCCACGAAACTGGCGCTTAGCGCCCCAAAAGGGTGCCCGGTAGTTGCGGCACTAAATTGACGCGTAGCGATGGTGCTCAGGCGTGAGACAGAAGAAATTGGCGCTCAGCACCCTTTTTCTGCGCTCTGGTTTACTTTTCTACACTCTAGTTGACTTTTCTGCATTCTGGTTGACTTTTCTGCATTCCAACTATTTGGTACTTTAACTCTTCTTTCAAATCATTCCAATAGCCTACAAAATCAAGGGAACTTAGTGATAAAATCATCAAGTATAACCTCAACTCTCTTATTCACAAAACTAAAGCAAAAACATGAGTTCAAGCTAATTTCTAAATCATAAAGGGTGTTTTTAATATAAAAATTAAGTATAAAAATAACGGTATTTCAACTGTTATCACAACCCCAAACTTAGAACTTTTGTTGTCCTCAAACAAATAAGATATAACTCAGTCTTCCACCAATCAATACAATGGTTCAACCCATTCAAAAACTCTTTCTTCTAAGACAAGTAATTACTCAAATCAGCTCATCAAATAGAATTCAGTCAAGATGTACACATGCCTTGTTTAAAATCACTCATCATGATGGTCACATAATCACATAATATCCAACAGATGTTATTCTCATGAATGATCAATTAACTAAGCATAGATGTAATCATGTATTCATGGAAATCTTCCTCACTAGACAAAGTGTTTCACTCAATCACACAGGTGTATATAGAGGTCACTCCTTCACTCTACTTATCCCAATGTCACATAGAACAAAATTGCCTTTCATTTACCACAATCAAACATACTCACAAACAAGTATCATCACAAGGACTTTCCATGGCTTGTAACGTGGCTGGGCTAAGAAGGGAAATTGGTTTTTCAAGATCACAAAATCCTTGAGTTAAGAGAGTCATTCATAAATTTATCATTCAATACAATCTCTCTTTAGACAAACCAATCTCACTCATTCCCAACGTTCCCCTTTTTGCATTGAGCTTTTCTTTCTTTACATTCTATTTTCTTTTCTCTTTTTCATACTTGCTCAATACTTAGCTCAATGCTTTTCATTACTTTCTTTTTCAATTCTCCCAATCAACCCCAAACTTGAACCTTTATCAATACCACACCATGATTCTCAACTTAACTAAAGGTAAAGATTTTCACAAAGGATTTTTATAATCTGTTTAAGGATTAAGGTTCAAAAAGGGTAGAACACTTCGTGCTCTCTTTCATTTGGGCTAAAATCATACATTGGCTAAGAAAAGGGTCATAAAAAATGACCTTGATCATATGACACAAGTAAGATATTAGTTCAATCATAGAAACCTGGGCAAAATCATTCATGCTTTCAAAAGAATAGCAATCATTCACAACAACTACTTTGGAGTTCAAAACCTTACATATAAGCTAATTCAATGTTCCACATACACCAAATACACATCCTGCTTAGCATCATAATCACAATCATAACATCATGCATATTTTCACACAGTTTGTGAACAACCACCTATATATCAACATTTTGTGCAACATCTCAACATCAATCAATATCAAAGCATCATCAAGCAATACTCATCACACGCAAATCCATATCAAACCATCGCATCAGATATGTCTCAAATTGAGTACATCAACACCTATTCTAAAAATAGAAGCAAAATAAAGTTCACAAAAATAAAAAGACAAGTTTAGAAAATTGGGTTGCCTCCCAGGTAGCGCTTGTTTAACGTCACGAGCATGACCCATGAATCCTCCAGCATCCTTCATTAGACGCATATCTTTCTCACCAACACCCATCAGTAGGTGTGTATAAGCATATTATACTTTAGTAGATACTCTGTCACCTATCATCTATCAGTAGATGTGAATCCTTCTCATCAGCATCCATCAGTAGATGCTAATATTTCTCATCTTCATCGGCATCCATCAGTAGACGCCTTCAGTAGCATCCATTAGTAGATGCTTAATCACATAGCCTCCATCAGTAGACGCTATCATTCATCACCCTCATTGCAGCATCCATCAGTAGATTCTGTCATCTGAGTCTTCCTACCATCCCTCAGTAGATGTTGTCCAACACCCATCAGTAGATGTTGTCATTCCTGCAAAGCAAAATCAAATCCAAACCACATAAATAATCAATTTAAAAAGAAAAATCAGAAATTGGGTTGTCTCCCAATAAGCGCTTATTTAACGTCACGAGCCTGACACCATTAAGCACGATCTGCATCGATTATGTTGGTGTTCCTTTTGCTTTCATCACACCAACTTATCTGCAGCATCTTCCTGTTCACCATCTTTGCCCTCCTTGAATAAGGAGTCTCAATCTCAATAAATCCATTCTCTTTGATATCTTTAGTCAGTTCATGCACAGAGGTTTGGTGAACATGTTTCTAATTGCACTTGAAGTCTAGCGCTCAACGCCCTTAATGGGGCGCCCAGGCGTGCCCTGCGACCTTCTTCCTCCTACTTCTCTTTCTGATGATTTTGTGCTTCTAGTACATACTTTCGAATTTAATCCTGCAAACACTCAAGAACACTACACTAGAGCACCCAATTAGCACAAACAGATAAAAAGATAAAAAAATGAAATGATAAAAAGATAAAAAAATGAAAAGATAAAAAGATGAAAAGATAAAAAGATAAAAAAATGAAAAGATAAAAAGATGAAAAGATAAAAAGATAAAAAGATAAAAAGATAAAAAGATAAAAAGATAAAAAGATAAAAAGATAAAAAGATAAAAAGATAAAAAGATAAAAAGATAAAAAGATAAAAATATATAAAGATAAAAAGATGAAAAGATGAAAAGATGAAAAGATGAAAAGATGAAAAGATGAAAAGATGAAAAGATGAAAAGATGAAAAGATGAAAAGATGAAAAGATGAAAAGATGAAAAGATAAAAAGATAAAAAGTCTAATCGGTTAAGAATCACACAAATAGAATAGTTATACCACGAGTCCCCGGCAACGGCGCCAAAAACTTGTTAACACTCCGACAAGTGTACCGAATCGTATCAAGTAATAATAAATGGTAAGACCAAGTATCGTTTTCCAAGAGAGTCATGGCACTAAAAAATTATGTAATCACTTAACCAATTAAGACTTAAGAACAATTTTTGGGGTTTTTGAATGCAAATGCAATAAAAATAAACATGAATGCAAATTTGATCAATTGAGGCTAAACACAAGGGTGAATGGATGATATTGAAAATATGAGATGAATATGTTGTTGGGGTTTAGATTTCACCTAATCACTCTCATGCATATATGAATTCATCTTCTTCATTAATGTTAATGTTATTTTCTAATTTACCTTAAACTCGAGTGTCTCGGTAAAGAAAACCTACTCTTAATTACTAGATCACAATATCTTGTATCTCCAACAATTAATTATGCATTACATTCGCACAGAAGCTTAAAGGCAACCAACCCTCCTATCCCTGTGTCTAGGTAATATTGCTTTTGGGAGAATTTCCTCAGTTCTAGATTTTCTCATATGTGTCCATATCGACAAAATCAATAATCATGCAATTGAATGAGTTAAACAAAGCATGCATAGAGCGAAGAGGAAAAACCCTAACAATTAATGAAGTAAAACATTTATAATATAAATCAATTCAATACATGAGAGTTTAAGAGGTTACATCTTTCCAAACAACAAATAAGGTTTAGTTCTCCATTATCATGGAGAAACTATATGAACAATGGAATGAAAGAATGAAAGAGATAGAAAAACCCTAGAAAGAGGATAGTTGTCACATCCCCAAACCTACTCCCAAGGGGTGAAAAGTGTGTTTCTATGCTCAAGCCATCAAAAGATACAATCTCTAGGACGTGCAAGTCCTTAAATAGAATATAAAAATAACAGAAAACGGGTCCAAGCCCATGAAACTAGCGCTCAGCGCCCCAAAAGGGCGCCCAACGGTAGCTGCGACACTAAACTGACGCTCAGCGGTGACGCTCAGGCGTGAGACAGAAGAAATTGGCGCTTAGCGCCCTTTTTCTGCGCTTAACGCCCTTTATCTGCACTCTGGTTGGCTTTTCTGTACTCTGGTTGACTTTTATGCACTCTGGTTGACTTTTCTGCATTCTGGTTGACTTTTCTGCATTCCAACTATTTGGTTCTTTAACTCTTCTTTCAAATCATTCCAATAACCTACAAAGTCAAGGGAATTTAGTGATAAAATCATCAAGTATAACCTCAACTCTCTTATTCACAAAACTAAAGAAAAAACATGAGTTCAAGCTAGTTTCTAAATCATAATGGGTGTTTTTAATATCAAAATTAAGTACAAAAATAATGGTATTTCAACCGTTATCAACCTTCACATAGAGAACTCTAATCAATGATAAGAATATACCTTAAGAATCCTAATATAACAAAGATTCATCTCAATAATGTCACATGCAAACACTTTAACACCTTTGTGCAAACAAATTTCTTAAAAGACAAAAAAGAAGCATAAAAGATTAAGTTATTATACTTAATACATGAATTGAACAAGATTATAGCCCTTAACACCAAGATTCCTATGGATTAATCCAATCTTCAAACAACCATGTAGATTCATTAGAATCTTAAAGAGAAGTAAAAGAAATAGTCTTATAGATATTGTTGTCTTTATAAAATGAAATTTGATTAATTGATAATTATATTCATAAGCTAGATTTTTACTTATAAAATAATCCATCTTCTTTTTTGAAAACCACTTTTATTCTTAGTTATTTTCTAGGTCCTTACATTCCTCCCAACATGAAAAACTTTTGCTCTAAAATATTCACTTACCGAGAAAGTGGTAAGGATACACACTTCTTATTTCCTTTAATAACTTCCACCTAGATTCTTCTGATGTATTGTTTCACAACACCTTTACCATATTGATAACCTTACCTCTAAGTTGTTTTGGTTTGGTGATCAATAGTTCAAATTGGTCTAGTTCTCCCTTCCAAGAACAATTTCCTCTCTAATTTGCACATCATCTTCTTATACTACATGACTCAGATTAGACTTGTACATTATCAATTGAGAAACATTGCAAATTGGACATATGACGGGGTAAAGTAACTCACAGCTTACTATACCAATCTTCCAAAAGAATCTTATATAGACTAGTAAATTTAAGAGACGACTTCGTGGATCTTAAAACGTTTCCTATCCTACAGTAGTAGCTGTTACCCGAAGAAACACAAGATTCCCTACCTTAATTCTAAGAGTTTAATTACTTGGTCAACATAAAACTTTTATCCTAGTGGTAGGTGTCACTAGGGATGGCAAAAAATTTGCGCCCATGGGTATCCGCGGATATTTACTATCTGCGGGTTACGGGTAGCGGGTAACGAGTATTTTAATACCTGCTTATAAATGGGTTAGGTGCGAGTATTATACTATCCGTACCCACAAATATCTGTTACCCGTAAAAAGAATAAAAAATTTAATTTATAATTTATTAAGTTAAATTTAATTAAAATTTAAATTAATTTATATTTTATAAGGTTAATGAAAATTAAATTTTAATTTATACTTAATTTAATTTATATTATATTTTATATATTTTTTGTAATTCTATTTAAATTTTATTTTAATAATTTATAAAAATATATTTTTTTAAATATTTACGGGTATTTGCAGGTATCCAGTGGTATCCGCGGGTTTTAAAATATTCGTGTGTATTTTTTAAACGGGTATCCGTGCGGGTAACGGACGGGTAGCAGGTAGATTTTTATTTTTTTGGATCGTGTTGCAGGTAGTCACTATTTGTGCTTGAACCGACTCATTGTCATCCCTAGTTGTCACCTGAAGAAACACATGATTCCCTACCTTAATTCTAAGAGTATTTTTTGTTGGTCAGCATAAAACTTTAATACTAATGGTAGATGTCACCCGAAGAAACACATGATTCCCTACCTTAATTCTAAGAGTTTTCTTCCTTGGTTAGCATGAAACTTTTATCTACTCTAAGATACTCTTATCCAATTTTATATCATTTTCACCTTCTGTATGACCTACTGTAACAACTCGAGCCTTACCATTGTTGCTTCACTATCTTGAAATCAACACAAGGGAGTCTTATACCTCCTTCCATGCAAAGCTTTATGGGGAGCCATTCTAAGAGTAGCACGAAATTTATTATCATAGTTGAACCCCACCAGAGGTAGCAACTCATCCAATTCCTAGGGTGATCTAAGACACAAGCTCTTAGCATATCATGCAGAGTCTGGGTGTTTCTCTTAATCTAACCATTAGTTTGAGGATAATAAGTTGAACTCATCCATAAAATGTTCTCATTACTTCTTATAAGGTTTAAAAAAATCTAAAGATAAACCTCAAGTCTCTATTTGAAATTATGCCATTTGACACTTTTTGATGTACAATTATGTCAACTTAACCATAGACAACTTTTGATTCAATGGCAGAAAGTGGGCATTATTGGTTAACTCGTCCATTGTCATCCATATAACATTATATCCGTTGATTGACCTTGGTAAATGAGTAACAAACTTCATAACAATGTTATCCCACTTTCAAACCGAAACCTTTAACCATTGCAACGTACCATATTAGGCTTTTGGTGCTCTACCTTGGCTTTCTGACATACCAAACATATAGCAAAAACTAAGTAATTTTTCTTTTTATTCTTGAACACCAAAAGGATTTCTTTAAATCAATAGTAGCATGAAAGTTATTATTATATTTGAACTCCACCAAAAGTGTCAATTCATCTCAACTCATAATGTGATCCAACACATAGGCTTTTAGTATATCTTCGAGATTTTGGATAGTTCTCTTTATCTAACCATCGGTTTGAGGATGATAAGTTAAAATCATCCTAAACATATTCCCTAAAACCTCTTACAAGGTTTTCCAAAATCTAAAGGCAAGCCTCAGGTCTCTATCTGAAACTATTCTAGTTGGCACTCCCTACAACCTTAATAACTCTTTGATGTACAACTGTGTCAACTTTGCCAAAGACAACTTTTGATTCACTGACAAGAAGTGGCACACTTGGTCAACCCATCCATTGTCACCCATATAACATCATGTCCTTTGACTGACCTTTGCAAGTGGGTAACGATATTCATAACAATGTTATCTCACTTTTAAACTAGAACTTCTAATTGCTACAACATACCACTAGACTTTTGATGTTATACTTTAGCCTTTTGACATACAAACATATAGCCACAAACTAAGCAACTTCCTTCTTCATCCCTGAACACTAAAAGGAATCCTTCAAATCCTCATACATTTTAGTCATGCTTGGATGTGTGCTAAAACAACTTTTTTGTCCCTTCTCTAAGATCATCTTTCTTAGCTTTTCATTATTAGGAACACAAAACTCTCCCTTGAACGTAGTAACCCCAACTGCATCTAACTTGAAGTCATTAGCTTGATCAATACCTAGAAGTTTTATGGTACGTCTAAAATTAGAATTGTCTAACTGTTTTTCCTTAACCATTTTAAAGAATTCATTAGTTATAATTAGTTGACTACAACTAATGTGATCTTTGTGTAGTTCAAATTCGATTCCTAAACTTCTCCACAAGCTTCAACTCCTTTGCCATCAAGGTATTAACTTATATCTTTTTCTGCTTAAGGATTTGCTACCACATTTGTCTTTCCAGGTTGGTACAACAACTTGAAGTCAAAACCCTTAAGAAACTCCATTCACCTCCTCTGTCACATGTTGAAATCTTTTTTATCAACCAAATGCTTCAACTCTTATGGTAATCGAACACCTTAAATTAAGTCCCATATAAATAATGCGTGAATACAACTATCACAAGCTTAATGCAAGAGCATGATGGTTCTTTTCATGAAACTTCAACTTCGTAGAGGCATAAGCCATAACCTCTTCTCTTGCATCAACAACATCTCAACCACAATAAACCTCAAAATGTTTTCTTATGTCATCAGTATCAGAGCATCTGTCATCCTCTTCTTCAATTTTAGAAACTCTCTTCGTAATTCTCCGACCACACAATGGATTGATCTCTACATTTGCTATGAAGTTAAATAATTAATTTGTAAATACTTATAGTTTTAGATTTTTAAAAAATAATTAATTTCGTAATAAACTTTCAATACTTTTATTTATTTTAAAAATATTATATATGATTTATTTGGACAAGTAATTTAATCTAAATTAATTTATCCAATGAATATTAGTTAAATTGACTTTATTTTATTTTATTTTTTAGTACATTTTGAATTTGTTTTGTATCATTTTTATTGTTCATAATTTTCACAGTGTACATATAATAAATTATTAGTCGTTTCAGTATAAAAGGTTAAATTTTTTAATTTGACTTGTGTAAAATTAAAAAGTATCTCATTTAATATTAAAAATATTAAAATAATTAAAACAAATATTTAATACAATTTTAATTTAAAATTAAAGATTTTGACCCTATAAAATAAAATTAGATAATAATAAGAAAAAATAAATTAAAGTTAATAAAAATATTTAAAATTTCAAGTTTAATTAGTATTTTGATCATAATATTCATCGGGTTAATTCAATATGCTCTATAATTGTTTTGTACTCAATTCACTCTTCATTTTATTTAACAGATTTAATGCACTCTCTTTGATTAAATTGAGGTGTCAGTTTTTTTTATTCTTTTTCTTCTCTCTCCACCTTCTTTTATCATTAACCATCCGTCTTCCATCATACTCCACTTAAATAACATTAATTATTGGACTAGATGATTTTTAGTATGACAAATCATAAGATGAAATTAAGTATAATATGTTGTCCTTTATTATATTTACTTATTCACAACATAAATGAATAAGAAGCGCTAAGCCAAATGAAATAAACCACAGCACAACAAGAAAGAAACCAACTACACCAATAGAAAAAAAAAATAAAATTGACATGAAATCTACTATAGTTGTTACATTAAGAACGATGGAAGGAACATGGGAAGAGTAAAAGTTTTCTAATACGTGTAAATTATATGGATAATGATACTTTGAAAACATTTTAACACTATCTATATGTATTATTTTGTGATTTGTCCATGTTGGTGTTTATGATTATTATTAGGTTTAATCTTTTAGACATTCCTATTTGTGTAGGATTGTTTCAAATAGGACCTCGCATTTATTTTTATCTAAATTAGGTCCCTGTTTCTATAAAATTGAGTCATTTGGAACTTCATGATGCAGAAAATTCGTGAAGCTCGCGGATCTAATTGAGATAAAAATAAATGGTACCTAATTGAGATAAAAATGACTCAATTTTACAGAAACAGGGACCTAATTGAGATAAAAATAAATACGAGAATCTATTTGAGACAACCTTACACAAATAAGGATGTCCGAAAGAATTAAACCTTATTATTATTGATTCCGAAGTAATTTTCAAAAACATTTTTAAAGTATCATTATCCAAATTGTATACTAAAAGAAGAGGTGACAGTAAAAGATGAAGAAAAAACAAAAGATAAAAAATAAAATAAAAACAACAGCATATGATAATACTGAAATACTAATTAAACCTAAATTATAAAAATAATAATAAAATAAAATAAAAAATTTATAAGTTATAAACTAATACAATTAATTAATAGTTTATATGTTAAAATAAAAAATTACTTTAAAATAGTTTATCCAACAGATAAAAATATATAAAGTAATAAATAAGCTAATAAATAATTTATTAGCCTTCTCAAAACAGACTACAAAAATTTGGATACTGAGATATAATTTTATTAACTGTTGTTTGAATAAAAAAAAAACAAATTTGAACACAAGCAAAACCAGAAGAAAGAGAGGTTGGAAAACAGATGTCTGTGGGCCCGGCGGCGCATAATATCCAAAGCTCCTTCCAATTGTAGGCATCCATGTGTCAGTCTAAATCTACGAACGGCCGCACTAAAGCGACCCTACCTCATACGCCCTATGCTCACGCCTTTCGCGTTTTGGATTTTATGCACTTTAACTCGTGTCACCGACTGTCACTCTTGGAAGGTCACAGTTCCCCTTGCTGACGATGTGAACATGTTTCATTGGTCTGTCGTCTTACTTTGGTGGGTGAAGACTAGTAATATCTGTGTATCATCATTTATTTATTTATTCGTTTTTTATTATTTTGGGAAGAGGAATTCAATGAAGATAATACCAACAATAAAAAAATAATTTTTGAGTTTGGAAATATTGATGTTATCGAATTGGTGTGATGAGGATGTTGGTGTTTTCTAGAAGATCTTTGTCCTCTGTAAACGTTCTTTTATAACATTAAATTTTAATTGACGGCTTCGCCATTTTATACTATTTTAAAGATTAATAATGTAATATGTAACTTGTGACCAAAACATCAAGTTGTACTAGTCAAGTACAAAATATTAAATCTAATACATTATAAGTAAATTTATGTTAAAAACATATATTTGTAATATTTTTCGAATATTACATCAAACGCACACTATAATAGTTTTTTCAAATTATACAACAAAGAGAACCGCCAAAACTGATCAACAAAGACAGCGTCTAACGGAGTTAAACTTAGTTTCTTCCGATTTCTTTATGCTTAATTTTGTTTTTAAAAACTAACATATTTTGAAAAGAATTGTGTTTAAAAAATAAAAAATGCTTATAAAAAACAGTTAAAAGTATAAAACATCTATCTTAAAATCGATTGAAGATGAATTTCGGAAAATGAAATTGAGAATGTTTGCTTAAGATTTGAGAAGAAAGAAAAGTAAAAATGAAATTGTGTGATCAAGATAAAAATGATGAGAAATAAAAAAAAATGAAAGGAAATTTTCTCTTTAATATGATTAATTTGATAGATTAAGAAAATGTTTTAATTAATAAAATTATAATATTATAATAATTTTATCTTCTTATTTTAAAAGTAATTTAAAATAAAATTTTATTAACGTAAATTATGTTAAACTGAAATTTGAGTTATTATTTAAAGTTATATTAAAATAAAATGAAATTATTATTATTAAGTTTAATTAGTAATTTAGTTTTTATATTTAAATATTTGATTTGTTTTAGTTATTATATTTATTTTTTACTCAATTGACTTATATTTATTTTTACTCAATTAAGTTCATATTAAGAAAAGAAAATTACATCATCTCTTATCCTGAAATTTTTTTGGTGTTTTTGTTTTTCTTCTTTTTAATAAGGATGTATTAACATGAGTACAAGAATTCAGACGAATCAAGTATATATATATATATATATATATATATATATATATATATATATATATATATATATATATATATATATATTTATTCCCGTCAACATACCCAACTGAAAAAAAATAATCAAATATTATTTATGTTATGACTATATTTAATCAATACGATTTGTCAAAACAAGAAAAACTTCGAATAATACACATATACATATTTATTTGCGATTTGTATTTATAATACTTACAATAATCTAACAAATATTAAACACAATAAAATAACTATTTGTCTCCATAAAATTGAAATAAAAATAATGACTAAAAAACTTTATAAAATGATAAAAAAAATAGTCTAAAAGTATAAAGAGTAGTAATATAAAAAAAAACTACAAATTTCTAAAATAAATTAATTTATGATATGTACAAAATATTTTGTGTTGATTGTACTAGTTAAAGTTAATGGTCAGATTATAGATCTTATTGTACATTTAAATAAAGATAAAAAAACGCAATATACATGCCACACATTATGATAAAAAGAGAGCAACATTAATGATACATATAATTTTAGACAAAAACGCATACGTTTTCTGTAATAATAAATATGGTAATTAAGTCTAATAAAGAGTAATGAATAGAGCAATTAATACTAATTTATTTTATAACTTCCATTAACTTTTATTCTTAAATAAAGCAATTAATATTTTTCTTGAAAAATATTAGATATATATAAACAGGTTCTTTATTAAATAGTTACCTAAATCAAGGCTAACTTTTAGTTCGATTTGATTAATCAATTAATGTTTTATTATTATATTCAGATATATTTTTTCAGTTTTAGTTATTACAAAATTATTAAATATTTTATATTAAAAATTGATAAAACATTCAATCATTTACATAGTTTTTATTATCGCTCATTCACTTTTTTCTTCAATTCAGTCTTTAATTTTAAAAAATTGAAGGAATTAACTTTTTTTTTTTCAATTCAGTCTCTATTTTTAAAAAATTAAGAAATTAGGTTTTTGCTGACAAAATTAAAGATATATCATGTGTTACCTCGTGGTTTTTTTGAATTTTTTAAACATTTTTTAATTCTCTTTATTTTCATTTTTTATTTTTTTTTTAAAATAAAAAATTTATCACGTGTCAAGTTGATATTGTGTCACGTGACAATGATAGTATGACGTGACACTAACGTTGCCCCGTGTGATTAACAGTGCCCCATGTCATGCATAATTTAAATTTCTTCTTCGAACAAATTATATAATCTTTGTAACATCCAATTTTTTTTTATAGTGCTCAACTACTATAGGGTATATCACATTTTCAATATTACGAGACGGTCCACTTGAGGAAAACATAAAATTGCTATTATAATTATTGAAGAATAATATATATACTGTCGTCAAAATGGGTTGTAACCGCGAGCCAACCCGGCTCACCACGGGTTTGAGCCGGGTTGGGTTTGAAAAAAATGTAATTTTTTTATACGGTAGTTTTCAACCTGACTCACTTAGAACCCGACTCACTTAGAACCCGACTCATTTGGGTTGAATCCGTGGTGAGCTGGGTTGACTCACCAACTCACCTAATTTAATTTAAAATATTATTAGTTATCCTTTTCTATTATATTGTAAATGAGGATAAAAAATGATGTTTTAAGAGAGAAAAATATAATAGATTTATCTATATTAAAAACTTATTTGTTCGCTGCTTGTTTTTGGATTACGCTTGAATTGTATGATATTTTTTTTTGAATTGTCTTTGGAGTTTAACATCATTTTAGAGTGAAATTTATTTAGATTTGAATTAAGAAAATTATAATTTTTTTATTTCAAAATAACTTGTAATTAAGTGAGTTAGTGAGTCAACCCGTTTAACCCACCAACCCGTAGTGACACTAGTACAAAAATCGCGTACTATGTCGAATATTTTGGGCTTTTAATGACGAATTCGCGAACGACGTCATATTAGACGTCGAATTTAAAAATTTCGATGTTAAATTAACGTCAAATTTTTTCAATATACGACGTTAACTTAGCGTCAAATTTTGTTAATATACGACGTTAATAAGTTTTTTTTGTTTTTTTTTAATTAATTGTAATCATTTTTTACAACTCTACAACTAAAAAGCAGAAAAACAACAAATTTCAGTTTTTGGTATTTTATAAAGCAATAACTATGAACGTAGTATCAACAACAAACAAGTTCAATCAAACAACAATAACAAACAAGTTCAATCAAACAACAATAACAAACAAGTTCAACCAAACAACAACAAACAAGTTCAACAAAAAAATAACAAACAAGTTCAACAAATAAGTTCTTCAAAATGAAAACGAAAACTAACCTTCAAAAGGTGGGTTCGTCGGAATAAAGTGTCGTCACCGATGACAAAGAAAGCAGAATGCGCCTATGAAGAACAAAAACACGAAAAAACAACACAAAAACAAATGCATTTGTATCAAATGAAAGAAAGATTACATGTGATGGTCGTCAAACTTCGTTCGAGAAAAGTTTGCGAAGAGAAGAGGGTGTCGCGCGCTAAGATAAAGTGAATGAATTTTCAATCTTTCCCTCAAATTTTTATTGAATTCACTAACCTTTTGACGTCTAACGCCGGGGCATTCGACGTTTTATATCCTTTTATGTCGAATTACAATTCTAAACGACGTTTAATAATTGCATTTATTTATAAAAATGCCACCGGTCATTTTTAACGTTGGCTATTCAATGGTTGGACGTTAAACGCGTAATGTTATACGCTGTTTTTGTACTAGTGTGGGTCGAGCCGGGTTCGAATATTTTCAGCTCGCTAATAAGTGAGCCGGGTTGGGTTGGCTCACTAAGTGACCAACCCATGGTGGGCCGGGCCGAGTCGAGCCGGGTTACCCGTTTTTACAACTATATATATATATACTATTCTACACTACAAGAAGATAGACTACACTGAACCAACAATGTAATAAAGGCTTTTACAAAATAGAAAACTACAAAACGTCTTATTCTAAGCTCAACTCTACCACCAGCTAGCGCATGTACACCAGAGACTCCTCCTAAACTCACACCATTAAGGTGATTATTACAAAAAGAAAACAAACACACAAAAAAACAACACAAAAACAAGGATAAGCTAGTATACAAAGAATTTAACATATTATAATTTAATATAACAAATCATATATCAAATTCACAATAACCCATCAAACACATAATCATATCAAAATTTGACATCTCCACTCAATTATTCGGATCTGATGCTGACATAGACTTCGCTGCAAGCTTGCATCCATGATAGTATTTATATTATGTAGAGTCATAAACAAGACTAACTTGACCTACTACCCCATGGGGTTAATCTTCCCTCGCACTACCCAAAGGGCCACGGTAAAGACTTCCTGCGATTCTCTCCGTCACCCCATTCACTCAACATGAGTTGAATGATTGGTAGAATATCATGATACATTCTCTCTAAAGTCTCACTATCAAGCATTCTCCACAACTTACTTGAACATAGAATCTCTCCTTGAGATTCTTCTCACCACACCCATCTTCCATTCTCACAACATACTCATACCATTTTAAGAGCATAAACAATTATCAAAACATATGCACCGTAAACCAAATCACACAATAACACATTTTTCTTCACAACAACTCAGCACATACATAGGCAGAGAAAAAGGCTTTGAAACCCTCACCAACAGCTCGGGAGGGGTCCAAAACCCTAAAATGACCTAAAGAACGTCCAAAAATGATGTCCAGACCCCGAATTCAAAATCCCAACCCACCTAGTTACTAGTAGACGACCTAGAGCCACCAGATGACCTAGAGTCACCAAACGACCCAAAGTCACTAAACGACCCAGAGTCACCAAACGCTTACCACCAGGCGTTTTCCACCAGACACTTATGACCAGATGCTTACCCAGACTGTTATCACCATACGCTTACTCCTAGACGCTTACTACTAGATGATTATCACCAGATGCTTACCACCAAACGGTTATCACCAAATGCTTACTACAAGCCGATTATCAACAGATACTCACTATTAGACGATTATCACCAGACACTTATTATTAGACGATTATCACCAGACACTTACTACCAGACGATTATCACTAGACACTTACTACCAGACGATTATCACGAGACACTTGCTACCTGACGATTATCACCAGACACTTACTACCCGACAATTACCACTAGACACTTACTAGTAGACAATTATCACCAAACACTTACTACCAGATGATTATCACTAGACACTTACTACCATACAATTATCACCAGACGATTATCACCAGACTATTATCACCAGACACTTATCACCAAATTTTTTAGTACAATAAGAGGCCAACTAAGTCCTAGATGACCGCAAGACAGTTACCAAAACTACAAACTTTTTCCAAAACCATGATCCTATAATTTTACTTGTCAAAACCCCCATTTTATGCCTAAAACTCACCCTTCTTCTAATTTATTCCAAACCAAAGTTATGTAAAAATATATCAACTCAGATTCACTAAATCTACATCCATAAATTCATCAATAAACAACTTTTCACCTCAGCAAAGCAACTATACACCAACATGCACAAGTTTTCAATTCAACACACCACCATTTTCAAACATCCAGCATACCAAATTTCACGATTTAATTAAATTTCGCAAATCATTCATCACATCATCATACAAACATCAAATATCACATGCATACCAAATCCAGACCAAATAAACTAGCTTCCCTTACCTGTTTGACGCCCGACGGTTCTAAGAACTCTATAGTTCCTCCTACCGCTCCAAGATCTTGATTTGCACCTACAATTCATAACAATTTGATCAAAGTATACCTTCAGTACTACTGATCAATAGAGAGTCTTAAAGAAGACTTAGACCCCAAAAGAGTGAAGAAAACTCCTACATGTAGTAACACCAAAATTTAAGGAAAAAGGTAAATATCAACTTACTCTATAAATGAAATCAATCGGCTACAAATGAAGATATCACCTCAAGGAAACCTTAGACGGTCTTTGATCTTTCGATAAATGAGTAGGGAGTTAGAATTTCTAGAGAGAAGATAAAGAAAATTTTAAAGAAGGAAGTTTTAGAGAGATAAAGCTTATAGATAATGAAACTCCTTATTAGAAAATTCTATTTATATCGTTGATATATTTGAAAAAAAATAATGGAGTATGATTATTTAAAACACTCTACCATATCTAATACTTGATTTTTGAGGATCTTACATTCTTTCCAACAACAAAAAATTTTGTCCTAAAAAATTCACTCATAAGGTACAAAGAATAAATGCTTTCCACATTCCTTTCTATAACAAACACCTAAACCCGACTGACTAAAACCCTTGCCTTTATGTTAAATTCTCTAGTGTTCAATAGTGTAGATTGATTTAGCCCCTACTCTCAAACTAACTTATCAACCCCCAAACCTCAACTTTTAAGGATTATTTTTACCAAATTACATCTACCAAACTAAACTCACCTCTTATCTGTCTCTCGCTACATTTTATAAACTTCTCCTAAGACTTTAGCTAGCCTTTGACATCAATTTAACCTCTGACTGATTTCACTTCACCTTCTCTTACTCTTCCTTCGAAGCACTACACAACTAACTTGATCACACACGACTTCTGATCTACTACCAATTGTTAACATTCTTGATCATCCTTAATCACAATCATTTTGATCTTCACCCTTGAGTAACATAGTCCTCAATCAGGTTACCTCACTACCAATGAAGAGCTCTCATTCGTTGCTTCTACAAAATCGATTTGAGCACTTCATCTTCACTTCTTTACTCATCATCCTGAACCATCTGCATTTCTTGACTTACTAGCTTGTAACAATGCTTAGATCTGCATCCTTCTAAACGTCAAATCACTAGCTTGATCAGTACCTAGCCATCTTATGATACATCTCAAACTAGAATCATCTTATCTGCCTTTTCCTATTCACATTGAGACTCACTAGTTATAGTAGTGTAACTATACTAATGAAATCTCCTTATAACTTCACTTTCGGCTCCGATCTTCATACTTTTCCACTAACACTTACAAAGTCTATCATCATGATAGACTTATGATATTTGATCCTTTGATTAAATGAAAATGTTGCTTCTATACTCCAACATTTATCCCCATCCTTTGCAATAAAAAACTCTAATCTTCTAACACCCTAGCTCCAATACACAACATCTCCCTATCCTCGAGGCAAAACTTGTCTTAAAGGCTTTACCTATTCTAATAAATGTATACATGTCAAGTTGTCCTTGAATCTTCATTCCTCTACTACTATAGAGCACCAAACACTATCATAAGGAAAGAACAACAAAATAATTACTATTGAAAACAAAACTCTAACTGCATCTCTTTCTTTCCCCAGACCTTCATAATTAAGAAAGGAGAAACATCTCTAATATAGTCATGAGTGTGCACTCTCATTACTCTTATTAAGATGTTTTATATTCTCAATACTTCCAATTAGACAAACAATTTACCCTTATTAGAGTCAACTTTACACGAGAAAAGCATGACAAATCCAAAACCCTCAGGTCATCCAAAGGATGAACTCCTCTAATACCAAAAATGTAACATCCTAAATTTTTTTCCCCATAGTTTTCAACTACTATAGGGTATATCACAATTTCAATATTAGAAAACAATCCACTAGAGGAAAACATATAAACTGCTATTATAACTATTCAGGAATAATTTATAATACCGAGATATATATATATATATATATATATATATATATATATATATATATGAATGTATGTATATATGTATATACAAATACACCATTCTACAATACAAGAAGATATACTACATTGAACCAGCAGTGTAATAAAGGCTTTTAAAAAAAAGAAAGAAAACTACGAAACATCATATTCAAAGCTTCAACTGTGGCACCAGCTAGCGCCTGCACACCAAAACTTCCCCTAAGCTCACACCATTATGGTGATAATTGCAAAAGAGAAAACAAGTACACAAATAAACAACACAAAAACAAGGGTAAACTTGTATACAAAGAAAGTAACATATTATAATTCAATATAACAAATCATATATCAACATTCACAACAACCCATTAAACACATGATCATATCACAATTTGACCTCTCCACTCAATTACCACTAGACCCTTACCATCAGACGCTTATCACTAGACGCGTACTTCTAGACGCTTATCACCAGACGATTATCACCAGACGATTATCACTAGACATTTACTACCAAACCAAATGCTTACTATCAGACGGTTATCACCAGATGCTTACTACCGCACGATTATCACCAGACATTTACTACCAAAAAATTATCATCAAACACTTACTATTCGATGATTATCACCAGACACCTATTACCCGACGATTATCACCAAACACTTACTACCAGACTATTATCACCAGATACTTACTATACCAGACGATTATCAGCACACACTTACTACGAGACATTTATCACCAAACACTTACTACTAAACGATTATCACTAGACGTTTACTACTAGACGATTATCACCAAACACCTACTACTAGACGATTATCAACAGACACTTACTACCAGACGATTATCACCAGACACTTACTACTAGACGATTATCACTAAACGATTATCAACAAACGATTATCACCAGACTATTATCACTAGACACTTATCACCAAGTTTTTTAGTACAATAAAAGGCCAATTAAATCTTAAATGGCCCTAAGACAGTTCCCAAAACTGTAGACTTTTCCCAAAACCATGATCCTAGAATTTTATCTGTCAAAAACCCCATTGCATGCCCAAAACTCACCCTTCTTCTAATTTATTCCAAACCAAAGTTTTGTAAAAATACATCAACTCAGATTCACTAAATCTACATTCACAAATTCATCAATTAATAACTTTTCACATCAGCAAACCAACTACATAACAACATGCATAAGTTTTCAAATCAACAAACCACCATTTTCAAGCACCAACCATACAAAATTTCACAATTTAATTAAAGTTCACAAATCAATCAACGCATCATCTTACAAACATCAAATATCACATACAAATTAAATCCACACAAAGTAAACTAGCTTCCCTTACCTGGTTGAAGTAAACTAGCTTCCCTTACCTGGTTGACGCTTCGACGGTTCTAAGAACTCTAAAATTCGTCCTACGGCTCAAAGATCTCGATTTACTCCTATAATTCATGACAATTTAATTAGAGTATACCTTTAGTACCACTGATCAACAAAGAGTCTTAGAGAAGACTCATACCCGAAAAGAGTGAAGAAAACCCCTACATGTAAAGACACTAAAATTTAAGGAAAAAGGTAAAAAGTTAACTTACTCTATAGTTGAAATCAATCAAATAGAAATGAAGATCTTGCCTCAAGGAAACCTCAAACTCGATAGATGAGTAGGGAGTTTGAATATAGAGAAGTCTGAGAAAATTTTAAAGAAGGAAGTTTTAGAGAGATAAATCTGCTTAGATAATGAAACTCCTTATTAGAAAATTCTATTTATACCTTTAATATTTTTGAAATAAAATAACGAAGTATCATTATTTAAAACACTCTACTACATCTAATAATCAATTTTTTTAAGTGTTACAATCTTATACCTTAAAATTATCATATAAATTTACTATTTCATTTTAATACCTATAAATATATTATAAATAAAATATAAAAAAATCATAAAATAAGATATTGGATCAATTTAGGTTTAATTACACTCTCAACTCGATCTTTATTTTTCTTAAACTAAGTTGAATTAAATCATTGCATTATCATATATAAAGAATCTTTTCACTTTAAAATAGATGATTATTTATGTAAAAATTCAAGAAAATACATAAAATTATTTTCTCGAGTATTTACAAAGATAATAAAAAGACAAACCTCTCTCTCAAAGAATGATACAATATCCATAATAATATACCAATAACAATTCTATAGTCTTTAACAATTGAGTATTTAAAATTTATATTATATAGTTATCTTTTTTTTTTTAAATTGGATGAGATTATGATACTACTATTTCATATTAACTACATTCATCCTAAAACACATAAGAGCATATCCCACTTCAATATATTTTTCTACATCTATTGATTTCCTCTATTTGAACATGTAGCATCCTTTGCTCACGCTAAAGATAGAAATCATATCTTTAGCGTGAGAAGGGTAAGCTAATGTTATTAAATGCAATCATATCAAAAATTATATTTTTTATATTCTAAATTCAATTGTCAACACATCATACAATCATATAGTCACACATTCACAAACACAAGACTAATTAAGACATCTTTAGACTCAATATCGAGATTGATGCAATTGCTCAAACACTAGAAGTTGTGCACCCATGGTAACTTCCCATTAATTTTTGCACATTTTGTAATATGATAACTTAAAATTGGCCTAAAAGTTACCAATTCAAAAACCTTTCCACAAGATTAAAACACTATAACTTAATTGAGAAGGAATTCACAAATCTTAAATCAACTATATGAGTATTGAGAGTCTAATAGAGTTTAAAGATAACTTCTAAGAGATCTCTAACAATTACATCACATTATTCTTATCAAACTATACTCTTCAGCCTTATGAAGAATATAATCATACACACATAACAATTTATATAAATAATTTATCATTTATCACAATTAATTCCTTTCCCGAAAGTTTACCCTTTATTTTCAATTTTTATAACATAATCCTCTAATATTTCCATCACATTTCTCATATAGCTCAACTCATCACCCATAACATAGAATCACATTGCTCCTTGATCCTCAACCATTCATGATTCTCAACATAGTTGCATATTTTTTTAATAGTTCAAATAATGCATTTAATCACAGAGTAAATGGATAATTATTTATAAAATTAATTTTCATATTTCAAACATTTGTTCTTCTTTACAACATAATATAAGAGATATTAAGAAAATTTCCATTTATAAAGAAAAAAAGGGTGAATCAGTAATTTTCTTACTAATGTAATTTGTTTTCTTAATGATCACATCATTATTTTGATGAAGATAAACACAATATTTATTTGAATGTTTTACTACAATCATGGTTGTTTTAGTGAAGAAAGTTTAGTGATTTATATATACACAATGATACAGTAAGCCTGTAATGATGTGTACTACACAATAATCCTACAATGGTTAAGGGATTCCAATTTTTAAAATTGACCCAAAACAATACAAATTTAATGTTGTCTTAAAGCTTTTGACTTAACATTTATCTAACAAATCGATGGAGATTTAATGTTACGGAACAGTTAAAAGCAGTATACATTTCAAGAGTGACACATTCTGGATCCATTTCAAAAATTTTCATGAATTTCTTGATTGGAGGAAAAATAAATGAGTTGGTTAACGTAGAAAATTGCAGTGAGAAAAAAAATGTGAAATATGTTGAAAAAAGTACACCATAAACAAGTTATAAATGACAAAAACATTTTTAAAATGTTTTAAACTAAGCAACTAATAATGGTGTTGCTCCCTCCACCACCACCCCCTTCTCCCTCTACCTTTCCATTCTTGTTTTACTCCTCTTTTCACTTTCCTATTCATGTTTTACCCTTCAATACAATTTTATTTTTAGGATTAATATTTTTTAACTTCTACTCATTCCAATTACTTACATGAATGCATGTAGTCGACAAGGACACAAACTCTTTTTCCTCTTTAATGTTGGACTTTCTCCTCTCATTGTTTCATTGTGGTGTGAGAGTGTGGTGGAGTTTCATTAGGTAGTGTGCTTAGTGGGAGGTTGTAGGTGGTAGTGTAAGGAATTGATCCAGCGCAAGAAACTTCAGTTAACCTACCTTCCCTATGCAGAGCTTTCGTAGAAACTCTCTACTTTCCCAAGCAAACGGCTCATCAACACCACCTCTACGTGCCTAACAATTTTTTAAAACAAATATCTTTAATCAGTTGGTTGTAAACACCTCATCAGTTGCACAGAAGAAAAAAAGAATTTTCAATTTCGAAACTAGAACACAGAAAACACAATAACCTCAAAATTGATACAACAAAATTTGGAAAAAAATATTGTAATTCACAATTAGAACAAGATATCCATGAATCTAGTAAAATTACAAGTCTTGGAGCCATTAGAGATGACAGCGTGATGGACTTTTCAGGCAAAGGACCAGGCTTGTCGGATGGCATGGTCATGATGACCATGCAATCCTCGACGGAACCGCCTTCACCTTTTCTCGGTACCATTCCTTCGCTCTAGTCGCTGTAGACGCCATTTATGATCTGCCATATCCACACAGAAAGATTCAAATTCATAGAGACAAGAAACAAACGGACATGGAGACAGGAAACAAACGGATATAGTAAGAAAAGTAAGAGTTAGGAGATGAGAAAAATAGATCTGGTGAGAGTTGGAGGGGTGAGAATCTAGAAAGAGAGAAAGTGCGACTTGGAAGAGGGGGTGGGGTTGCACAATGAAAATGAGTGAGTGAAAATGGGTAGGAATTTAGGATTTCAGAAAAGTAAATAAATAGGGTTAAAAGTAAAAAAAGCTACTTTTGTAATTAATTTTTTTTTGTAAAGGGTTGGGGAGGTGGAGGGAGTAAGGGATGGTGGTGGAGAGAGCAACACCCACTAATCATATAGACAATTCTAGGAAAATGCCCAATGGGCCAGAAGCCCATTAAAAGAACATTCGATACAAGAAAAAAAAAGTTTTATTTGTTTTCTTTTTTGACATTTAGAAGCTAACATAATGTTTCTAAGTTAAAATAAAACACTACTTTGATTAAGTTGTTTGTCTTTGACTTTCAAAATATAATATTTTATATCAAACAGATAGATTTTAATCATTTCGGATTTATGATTTTCATAGACCATGATTTCAAGTGAGGAGTTTCCTTTATGAAGGGTATGACACTCTTTACATGGTAAGAGCTGATGCACAGAACAAAGATAATGAATATTCTGATAGCATGAGAACAATTGGAATTATATCCAGTGGAAGAAATCCCATCAAGAATAAAGAATAGCGCAGAAAAGTCATAACATTCCAACTTGGATTTGAGGTTTCCATTCTTCTGGTCGGATCAAATTTATGCCAAACTTAATGAGATCCTATCCAAATCATTAAAAAGTGAAGGGTGGAACAATTTGCAAACTAATATTATTGGACTTTAAGTAGGTACACTATAGAAAATTACACATACATTTACCATAGAAATTACAGCACAATGATTGAGAAGACAAAAATTGTGAGATCAATTAGTTGAACGCTGGCTACCATCTACCAAATACTATATATCCTAACAGCTACATTTTACAACTGATTACAGTAATACAAAGTGAGCAAAAATTTAGTCCAGGTTAATTCTAGCTGGAAGGCATACACCAGGAGCTTGCTCTTCCACAAAATTGGATTCACAGTTAACCAGTCTCACAACATATTGAGACACAGGATGATGGTATTTCTTCTGTGCTTCCACAAAGCATCTGCCAAGAACATGTTCAACCCAATTCTCCACTGCATTTTTTTTGTCTGATAACCAAGCAGCTGCAAGTATGTGTGTCATTACCTCATAATCAATTTCCAACCGAAGCTCTGATCCGAATGTCCTTTGAAATAGTAGGCCAATGTTTTTCAACACTTGCTCAGCAAGCTCATCAAAGTTGAATGGCTTAAACACCACTTTCTCATCAATTTGATCAAAGAAGTCACTTAACCAGGTGTCTGTGTTTTCTGTTATGGATTCACTTTCTTGGTCATTGTCATTCACACCCTCATCACTCTCCTCTACAGGCATGTTTAGATCCAGATAGGATCGAGATGACTCACTGTCCTGTCTCTGCATCTTGCTTGCTGTTCCCTTCTTGGAGTCACTAGTATCAGTCTGCTTTCTTTTGTTCAGAGATGATGATTTGGAAAAACCTTTACTTGCTACAACCTTGACATTTGTTCTACCAATTGTTTTGGCATCCTCGGAAGCATGTCCTAGTAGTAATTGCATTTGACATCTTTTGGCTTCAAGGATTCTTTCCTCTGAAAACATCTTAGACTCATCTGAAACCAAAGAACTACTATCTTTAGTTGAGGCTACAAGAAAGATTGTGTTATTGATGCTAATTGCCCTTCCATGAGAATCTGGAAATTTGCCAGCTCTTACTGCCTGCAACAAACTAGTCTGCACCAGAAAATCAGCTTTATCTACGTTTTCAAGAAAGACAACGGAATGGGGTTTTTTACTCAACTCTCCAGCAATATAGTCCACAATTGTCTTCCTCCTGAGCACATCATAACAACGTGATTTTTGGCATTCAAAAACAGAGTTCAATGGGGAAAAGCTATCCTGGAAGCCCAGATCCACAGAGATTAGGCTTTCAGAGTTTCCAAAAATAGTCTCTGCAAGAACTGAAGCAATTTTTCGTTTGCCAAGTCTATCTGGTCCAAGGAAAGCCAACCATGTGTCTGCTCTACCTTGTGAACCTCTACTCTTTCCTGAACCAAATTTACCAAGGGACAAAGTTTGACTGATAGCACGGATGGCTTCATCCTGCCAGCCAACCGATTCAGCAAGAACTCGATTAAGAGACTTGAAATCTGCTAAATCAAATTTCCCATCAAAATTTGAACCAGACCAAGAAGATCTAGGAATTTGGTGTGAGGTAGTTTCATTAATAGCATCACAATCAGTTGAAATAGAGTCTGACAATTGCTGAACATGCTTTCTCTGATCTTGTAGTTTTGGGGTATCTGGATTCTGAGATGTTGATGTATATAACGTTCCCAATCCTAAATCTGTGGTCACAGGTGTATGGGATAAAGATGATCTGTGGTCAAGCACACTCGAAGGGACAACCCTAGGGGTCTTGGCATCAATTTGCAGTGCCTCTGAGACTTTTGAATCACTACCAGTTACAGTATGAACACTGACTGTATCAGAAGGTAATGGAAAAGTAATATGCAACCCTTTGGGCATGTAAGACATTTGAGTAGTAGAATATGGGAATTCAGTGCGTGATGGATCTTTACTGCTGCTTTCCTTAAAACCTGGACCAAACCGTAAAGTCTCAAGTATTGGAGCTTGAGGCCTTGTCTGAGAAATATCAAAGTGAGGCAGTGAGCCTTTGTGATGAAGACGCTGACAAATATCATTCCATTTGTTTTGAAATCCCAACATCTTATCATTCAAACTTGTATTTTCTCCACTGGTCTGCACTGGATAATGGAGCCCATTCTTAAATATATGCAGCCATAACTTCAAGCAATGAAATATTGCAAGTGATGCAAATCATTATTATTTACAGAAACTGGATCCAAAAATTTTAATCAAGGTAGGGTATATAAACACAAGAAAAGAAAACCTACAACTCCTCATGATGTAACTAATATAATTGACAGTAATAAAATTTCCTAACATAACTTTTGGAAATGTTATGAATTATATAACAAATGACAAGGGATATGACTAATACACTTTTCCATTTCATAATCAAAAGCAATGGACTCTGCAAAAGTAAGCTAAGAGGGAGAAAACAAACAGAGAAACATTGTTTTTAATTTCTTTTGTTGCATATAAATCCTCATATTCTTTACCTTTTTTTGGTATTCAAATAGAATTTTCCTTACTCCTGCATAAGCAGTTTGGCATTATACTGGATACCTCTAAATTATTATACTATGTATAAGTAGTACAGCAATTGCCCCACCATGTTGCGTGTACGTTGTATATGCATGTGACCCCTCAGTATGCATTGGAGAAGAGAAATGCAATAATTAGCAATCATACAAACCTTTGCCACATCCAACCCTCTATGGTTGTCCACATTAACAATCTTTTGTAACCAGGGTGAGCTTGTTGAGTTACTAGACGAAGGACCTACCTTCAGAACATCAGCAACTTCTTGTTCACATTTTTCATTGCATTTGTCACAACGGGTAAAAGATCCATTTGTGGAGTTCAGGGGACTTCTGATTTCAGGTGTAGAAAAGAACCCACCAAATGGAACAAAGGACCCCATCAAGCTGTAAGTTTATCATGAGCAGGGAACTGTGAGATCCAATAGGCACAAAACAGTCAGAAGCTAAAGTGTGTGCAATCAAAGAGATTTCAAGGCATCATATATCTACAGAAATGAAATACACTGTGCCCATACATTCACAACAATACATACTCAACTTTCTATCTATCCATTTGGATCCGAAAATACATGTTTAGAGTTCAGTGAGGTAAACCATAGGTGAATGCACAACATGTTTCAAAAAATTCAACTCCTTATAATGTGAATAGAGAAAAGAGGAACAAGGAAGACAGCACAAATCCCAGAACAACCAAAATCACAAAAATAGAAATAAACATAAATTCAGTTCACAAAGCACAACACGCAGGCCAGCCACACTCTTATTTACATTCCCACAATTTATATGCCCCGTGTCACAATTACAAACGTGCATTGTTTCACGATACTCAGAAATGCTTATATTATTTTTTACATGAATCAACGTGCAAGAACACGATCCCCAATTCCCCTTCAACCAAAAACATGACAAGTGCAAGCAAAAGAACTAAAAAGACAGTAACCCATTTTGGATACTTTGCACGAAGTCCAAAGTTCAAACCTAGTTTCTGCCATTGTACTCCAAAAAACAAACAGCATACTTTTTTTTTCTTTAAAATAAAGAACAAACCTGGACTTAGAGTAGAGTCCTTCCATAGAAGGTGTGGCAGAAGTGACAGTGAGCAAATGAAGATCCCACTCGTTTTCCACATTAGGAAACAGACCCAAGAACTTCGAATAAGCGTGAGAGGTTTCCGCCACACCCAGCAAAGAAACCTTTCCGCCACCAATCTTTGACAACCTCGTTAGCCCCGAAACAACAAACCTAACAGCATCAACATCCGCATCCTCCCCTACAAAAACCTCAACCTCACCGAAACTAACAACCATAGAACCAGAACAGCCCTCGCATTGCTGCTCCAAGTCCTTCAACTTCACACCCACCACCTCTTCACCACTCCCACCCCTTTTCACAAATTCCCCAATCTCCCTCTCCAAACAAACCACCCTCAACTCCGAACTCAAAACAGAACCCCCTCGACCCTTCTGAACCATCTCAACAAAACCTCTCAGAGCACTCTTTGCATAAACACCCATCAATAAAGGGTTTCGCTTGCTCTTTCTAGACAGAACCTCCGCGATCCTGCGAATATTTTCGTCGGGACGGTCCGGTTCGAGGTTGCAGAGAAAAACTGGAGGGGCCCGGGCGAACCGGTGCTGGACCGGAGGAAGCGGCGGTTGAAGCAGCGCGAGTTTGATGTCACAGCTTCGAAACCCTGCTTCCGCAAAAACCCGACTCACGATTGGATCATCGAGGATTGACAAAACGAAGTGCTTCAGCTCCACTTTCAGAAACGACGCCGTTCCCCCGTGCTGGCTCTGCTGGAACGCGTGGAAGCTCTCCGGCTGCCGCCGCTGGTTCGCCTGCGACCGCTTGATGGCCGCCATGAGCGAGTTCGACACCGGCGGTTCCTCCTCACCGCCCCCGCCGCCACCCCCCTTTGACGACGGAAGCCGGTCCAGCGACACGCCCACGGAGAGCTCCAGCGCCCGGAACTGCAGCCGCGGCGAGTACCCGCCGGAGAACCTGGCGGCGCCAGCGCCCGAGCGCGCGCGGCCGCAGGCCTCGCGCAGGGCGGAGGTTGGCATGGCAAGCAGAGCCGAGACGGCGTGGAGCGACGTCGTCTGCGCGTGGCAGCGGCGCCGCGCCACGGCCACCGCCTCATCTAGCGCACGCGCCGCCTCGTCCGTCAAGCATTGCCTTGCTATGCTGACCGGCGTCGGCATCGCCGGCAAGCATATATATTATAACAATAATAAATAGAAAGAAATGGAGTGTGGTATATGATGAAGTAAGTAATAAATTAATTAAGAAAAATGTATAGGCTTATATGAGAAGCAAGTGGGGTTTAGCAGAGAAAGAGATGATGATGGAAAAAAAAAGAAGTGGAAAGCTTGTTGGGATTGGGAAGAGTGAGAAGAAGATGAAGAAGGTGATGGAATGATAATTTGAGAGGATGATTTAGTTTAGTTGTTTTTGTTGTTGGTTGTGTGGTGAAGGTGATATTATGGTGGAGAGGATTGTTTTGTTGGGTGGGACCCATGTCTTTGGCCATTGATTCATTGATGAAATGAAGGAAGAAAGGAAAGGAAGGAACATATGTTGGGTATAGATTCTCTTCTCTTTCTCTTTCTCCACCTCTCTTTGGCCATAAGTGAAAGGTGTACATAACTTCCCTGTTTCCATTTACATGGACCATCCCTTCTTTTGGTTTTTCCTCTCTTTTTTTTTTCAATTTTAATTCTTGCCCAACCACTCATATCCAAAGCTAACTTTTTTTTTTTAAAAGTCCACTTCTTCCCCAACTTATCAACACTCCATTTACTACTTCAAGCTTCTCTGCTTCAATTCGAACCATATCCAACGCACTTCCAATTATATCATCTCAAAGAATGATTGTCTCTCCACCACTTAAAACACTATTTATTTTCTATCTACTCTCCATTTTGCCCATCAAAATTTTCAGTTTAGACCTAATACATACACATAGAAACTATACATTATTCTTTTATTTCACGTCTTATTAATAATTTTTACCGACTTACTGTTAATCAATTTTCATATTGTTTGACCAATTTGTCTTTAACAATTCTACAATTTTTTTAGCGAGCTTGATTTCACTGTATTACAATGGATTTTGCTTTTCAATCAAATGTGAGTTTTGTTTAAGAAATATACAGATCTGCGATCTATTAGATAAAATCGATTATATATAAATATATCTTTGACAAAACATACTATGCTGCCGGCCAACAGATAAATAAAAGAAGCCACGAGATAAATAAAAAAGTTACAAGGACTCAACTTTATATTTGCTCAATGAATATTTTAGTTTGATTTCAAAAGAATAAGCATTTGTTTGGGGAAAATAGTAAAAACGAAAGATATATAAGATGTGAAGTGAGAGTTATTTAGATTAAGAGAAAAAATAATTTACAGAAAATTAAATAGTTTGATTGAAATGATGAAATGTTTTTTTAATTTATGTATTTAAAATTTTATTACAATGCTTTTATGTTAAAATGATTTTTTTTTTAAATTTATGTTAGTAAAAGTATTTAAATTTAGTCGTATATTTATCTTGAAACAAATTTTATTTTATTTTAAAAATTTTAACTTTGAAAATATGATACTATAACGAAAGTAGCTAAACTTAGATGTATACGGATAAATTAATCTTTTCACTCAATTCCATAAACTTTTAACGCTTTAGTCAAATATACATGCATCATTATCTACTACGGCATCACACATACATGCATCATTATCTACTACGGCAACAACTTTTCGGAGCCTTAATTTCTGTAGAGTAAGTGAAAACCAGGTGGAGGGTTAGAATTTAGAAATTCGGAAAGTGAAAAACAGGTGTAAGCAGCAGAGTAGACCAATCAATTTTTGACGGTAGTATATAAAGGAAAATTTTAAAATCTGATGCCACTCTCTGCATGTAACTTATCTTTCTAAAATTCTGAAACCTTCTTTTCTCCTCTACTCTCTAACTTCTCTCTAAATTATCCTTCTTTTCTCTACAAATTCTCACGTTCTCCTTCATCCGATCATCAATAATATTTGTCTGAGATTGGCTGGTGGCAAGAGTTCTCTTTTCAGCGATCGAGTGGTGGTTTAAGCTGGTAGGTCTTTCTTATTCTGAGAAAGTCTAGTTTTTGGCACATGCAAGCCAAGTTTCTGTTTGCATGTGTTTATCTTCTTCTTCTTTTTAAATTCTGATCACATTTTCGGTCTTGTGGTTGGTTTATTTTCCTCAATCAGTGAATCTTAGGTTTCTGAGATTTTTGGTGGTGAGCGAGTTCTTCACAATGAGCGATTCGTTCTGTTACGAGGTAAGGGAAACTATTTAATTTAATTGTTTGAGTGATGATTCTGTGTTTGTGTGAAATTGAATGATTTGATGATTTGGTTATGTTGTATGAAATGTTGTGTTTATGAGTTGGTGATCCTATATAATTCTGCAGAAGTTCTGCAGAATTATGCAGAAAAGCTGAGTGTTCGATCTTGACCGCTTGGTCATGGTCAGTCAATAATTCATCAATAGAGTTAGATTTTTTTAAGTCTACCCGTGTATGGCCGTTCGGTCATAGGTGAGTGATTGACATCCTAGTGGTTTATGATTCTGTAATAATGACCGGTCTTATCGGGTTGGGTAGTCTCTTGTTAGCGATCGTTCTTATACTAGTGTTAGACCTCGTACCTGTATTAGGTTTAAATGCATTCGGTTATAATTGGATAGTAGTTCCTATACATAGTTCGGTCATATTGTTGTAATGCTCGGTTTCTTAAAAGTGTTAGATCTTATACATAGTATTTAGAATCAACCTTAAGTGTTCGGATCAAACTATTAAAGGTCGTCTTAGGTTATAGCGCTCGGTTTCGTGTTAGTATTTTAATTAGCTTTATTATTCGGCCATTTCCTCAACCTTACCTAGTATGAACCGTTCGGTCCTTTTCTCTAGATAGTGAAATACCGTTCGGTCTTACACTAAGAGTTCAGTTTGATTTATAAGTATTTAGTCTAAGTTTAAGTGTTCGATTTTCTTCTATGAATGAATATTTGATATTTTCACTATGTGACTCTGATTATGTGAGATAATAGTATGGATCTAATGTGTATGGGGAATTTTATGGATATTCCAATAAGGTATATGTTTCATGTAGTGTGGAAGAGAATTCCAAGGAGGAATGTCTTAGTGTAATGGGTATTGATGTGGTAAAGTATGAATACGGACAGTGAAATTCACAAGTTTATCCTGATATTCTGATGATTACCAATTCTCAAGTAGAGATGGGTAATGCATTGTGTGAGAATGGTAGGAGGTCCTAGCCCATAGGTTCTTGGGTGAGTTATAACAGACTAACCTTGGGTGGCAGCTGATGGTTTTCCAGTTACTACACCACCTGGGTGCAAGAACGACCTCAAGTTACGTATTCATATGATCCGGATGGTCGAGTCAGATGTAAGGTCTATACATGAGTATTACGATCGGTCTTAACTATATAAATGTTTAATTTATATATGTTTGCTTGTGTTTGGTTTTAATCTGATGTAGTGATTGGTTTTGCATTGTTTGAACTTGTAGAAACTGTATGTATGAATAGTAAATTAAATTACATTAGCTTACCCTTATTTTCTGTTTGTCCATGTTTCTGTTCGATTTTTCTCTTGCGATGATCACCTATTGGGTGTGAGCAGAAGGGGAAGAGTGTACGTTGGAGCAGGAATTGGGCGGCGAGGATTCTGCGGTGTAGTTTATGACCGTTCGGTCATAATATTATGTATAATTTTGGGTGAACCGTTCGGTCACCGCTATAACCCTGTATTGACTGATCGGTTATGTTCTTAGTTTTGTAATAGTACAGGTAGTGTTTTGTAAAGTTTTAAATTTTACGGTTATTTTGTAATAACTGTAAGGTTAACTTTATTTTCCAGCAACTGTTCTATCATATTATTAAATGATGACACCTATATATAGTTTTATGCTTTATTTTTGGGATGTTACAACAACAAGTAGAGTTATGCATCCACAACACATATAAGATAACTAATATTATTAGATTCAACGCTTACAAAACACATCTATATACATACACATCGATGCTTTCGAAAGGAAGATTGAAATTAAACATACTCTAATGATAATTGTCATTTAGTCCATAAAAAATATTTTAGAATATACATTCTTAACTTTATTTCAAGGTAATAATCTACACCTACTATATCATAGTATAATATAACACCTATTTCCATTTTTTATTATCTAATAATCTTAATTTGTTTAATCAAATTATAAGGAAAATTATGATAACTTATTTTTTTTCTTAACGATTCTTGTGTTTACTATGCAAGTCTTTAGGAACCATGATAAATTCCTAGACATCATCACTACAACACTCTTAAAGGAGAAACACAAATCTTCAATATTAATATAGTCACATTTTCTCTCTATATCACATTATTTAGATATTATTATTATATTCCTTATTTATTTATTCACCTAGTTATGGTTATATTTATAAACATTATTTGATGAATGTTTGTAGTGAGTGTGATATTGTCTTATTTAGATTGTAGAATATTGTAATTTGTACTTATATTGATGGCTTAATGAAAGAAGAGAGAGGACTTTTCTTACTATAAAACTTATCATGATATCAAGAGCCTAGAAAAATCTTAGGAAAAATTAATTTGTTTTTTCAAAATCATAAGAGACTATGGTGGAGAACAACAGTGGTTAATCTCATGCTTCATCAATTTTAGATGAACCAATAGAAATATTCAGTATCACTTTAGTATGATGTAACATCCCATTTTAAGTAGTACAAAATCACTAAAATAAGAACTATAATGATGATAACTTACATCAAACTTTCAAGAGAAGAAAAGTATACACCTGAAGAACAAAAAAAGTTATCTATACTGTTGCATCACCCTCAACCCCTACACTGATACAATTGGAAAAATGTCATCCCTAAGCTCACACTCATTAAGGTGATCATCGCAAAAGAGAAAACACACAGACAAACAAAACAAAAGCAAGGGTAAGCTAATTATAAAACAGTTTCACATGGTAAAAATAAAATTTAACATACACTCTCAATCACACAATTAGTAGAACATTTTCATCTATTCAAATACTATCAAACAATCTTTCCCATTAACACCACTAACTCAGACTTGGTCAAACAGTTTACAGTATAGTATAATTGTTGAGCCATGGAAAGTTCTGCACTTGTGGGTGGAACAGTTGACCCACTCAAAGCTGTCACACAAGGTTAGTCCTTAAAATGCCCTTTGCCACCATGAAGAAAGGCCCCCAGGCTAGGACCTCCAGCTCCTATCACGACATGACTCATCACTCTCTAATTGAGCATGGATGATCATTAGAGTGTCAGGATAACCCTATATCGTCTTCTTACAATTTATACTATTTATACACATGAATCCCCTAATAAGGTATTCCTCCTTTATATTCTCTTTTTCAATCCTTGAAAACCATTTGAAATCATATATATGTCCATACACTTTCAAATTCAAATAATACACCAATACATGAGAATACTGATCATACATTAAAGAAATAGAAACATCCATACAAGTCATCAGAAATCACACAATAACAAAAATTATTCATAGCATCTTGATGCTCATATTTAGACAAGGAAAACAGCTCTGAAACTCTCACCAATTGTTCCGGGGGTCCAAAACCCCAAAAATGACCTAAAAATCGTTCAAAACAGACATCCAAAGCCTTGAAAACTCCCAAAAACTGTTGCAGTCCAGTCTAGTGGCGCCCAACGCCACCACACCGTGTCGCCCAACGGCCTTCAACCACTCAGCTGGCGCCTAGCGGCCCACTATCGTGCCACCCAACAGTATAAAAACAACTATACCTCTTCAAATTGAACTTTGGGGACCTTACCCTCAATTTCTAAAGACCCCTAGGACCCTCTAGAACTTTAGAAAACTTAGAGAACCCTGTTGTAACTTAGATTGACACTTGAAAACCCATTTTTCACTTCTACAAGGTACCCAATTTCATTTCTACTCTTTTAAACCATTAAACCAGTTTGCAACCTGCATAAACAAGTCTAATTCCACTTGCTAGTGCACTCCAAAACCACAATTTTGAATGGCTGACATATTCATCAACTTCTCTTCTTCTTAACTTTTTTGGTCTCCCAGGAGGTGTTTTATAAGTGGGTGGTAGTAGTAGTGTAGAGTCAGATGTAGGCCAAAGTTATTTTCCATTGATTGGAATTATTTGAGGTGCATAACAAGTTTGATAAGCATGCTTCTTGCAATATGGATGAACATAATCTTCTAGGTTTTCTAATTTTTAATGTATGGCAGCAACATCATGTCTACAAGGTATTCCTACCAAATCCCAAAAGTAACAAGTACAACTATGATTACTTAGATCAATTACAAACTTGTCCATTGTAAAGCCATGAGTGACTTCAAATTTTGCACCCCCTTCCCAAACTGGAAGCCAATTCCAACTATTTTCAACTTCCTTATCTAGCCTTTTTCTTGGTTTAGGCATAACATCACCAGGATATGTGTTTACTTTTTTTTCTAAGTATTGCAAACCTACTCATAATGTATGACCTAATCCATTCCATCATAGTAATTATAGGTTTGTCTCTTGCCAGTAAAATTGTACTATTAAATGACTCAAACAAATTATTGATCAATACATCACATCTAGGATAAGCATTACATGCATGTTTACACCAAGATTTAGTTGGAATTGTCATTAACCAATTATAAGCAATAATATTCACATTCTTCAACTCACTCATTTTTTTTCCCACTCCTGAAAGTATGTTGTCTTGGAAGCCCCCTTCATAAGGTCTCTAATGAGTAAGCCTCCACCAAATTTCTTCTTATAGTTGTTGTAAAAATGCCTTAAACACAGCCTGTACTCCACCTCATTCAAAATCTCATCAAATATTGTCATTAATCCCTGCAAACAAATGACATCATCCTTTAATACATAATTAAATGAAATTACAAAATAAAGTTTAATTTGAAGTTACCTTTTACTGATCTGAAATAAAGATCCAACGTTGACAATCTATGCCCCCAATATCACTCAACAACAGTGTCAAAACCCACCTCCATGTGTGTTTGCATTCATTTTCAACCACAACAAAAGCTAATGGGAAATATTTGTCATTAGGGTCTCTTACCACTACCACTAACAATTGACCTCCATATGTTGTCTTCAAATGACAACCATATACCCCAATGAATGGCCTGCAACTACCTAAGAATCTTTCTTTATAACAATTGACCTCCATATGTTGTCTTCAAATGACAACCATATACCCTAATGAATGGCCTGCAACTACCTAAGAATCTCTCTTTACAGCCCTCTAAATACATGTAAAATGACCCAAACCTTGGTGGCAAAGTGGGTTGGGGTTGATTGACCTTAATCTTGAAGGTTCTAGCCTTCACTCTTAACAATTTAGCCACATAATCATAAAGACGACCATATTGTCATTCTTCATCACCCACTAAAGAATCTATTGCAATTCGCTTTGCTCTTCCAACTTTCTAGGGAGTTATTCGAACACTAAATGACTTTTTGATTTCATCTATGATTTGGTTCACTGTCATGCCTCCCACATTTACAAATCTGTCTACCAATACTTGTGCAATGCATTGTATACTTGAACTTTATTACCAAAAACCCTTCCCCACTTGTGATGCCCAACCAGAGTTTTCACTCTAAAAGTTTGGCTACATCCTACCTTGCTAGCCATAATTACAAAACCACATCCCTTTTTACAAACTGCCATCACTCTCTTCAAATCATTCTTAACAAACTTCACTTCTTTTCCATTTAAAACGCTATGGTCCTGTAATGCACTTTTAAAATCTTTCAATGACTTAAACTTCATCCCCAATTTAAATTTGAAGTTCTTGGTCATATAATTTGCTCTATACTTTGGAAACCTCCTCCTATTCTCACTCACAGCCTCATCACTATCTACATTTGAAGATAACTCATTTGTATTGTAATCTTCATTTATCTCATGCTCTCCAACTTCTTCGTTAATCATAAATGACCCCTCACCACCACTGTTTCTTCTCTTGACAATTTTCCTCACAATTTTCTTCTTTTTTTTTCATTCTACTCCATCTCTCCAAAACAGGATTAATATTTCTTCTTTCTTCCTCCACCCTCTCATTCTCCATCCCAAACCCATCATCATCATTTTTCATTCTTTCCTCTTCATTGTCATCCACATTTTCCACCACTTTGCCTTCAACCACATTGTCCTATTCCTCTTCCTCATCCTCATCCTCATCAACATAAGGTTGTTCCTCACCCCTCTCTACATCTTCACCCCCAACATTCCCCTCTTACTCTTGGTAATCCATTAGGATGTCTTCTACTTCCACATTCCCCTCCACCCTACCAACATAAGCATATTCTTCATCCACTACGTCATCTTCTTCACCAACACATGGATCTTCTTCATCCACATAACCATCTTCTTCACCAACATAACCATCTTCTTCATCCACATTACCATCTTCTTCAACAACATAAGCATGTTGTTCATCCACAATAACCTCTTCTTCATCACCCATATTTACCTCTTCCTCCATCTCGTGTATGTCTACTTCATCTGCCTCTTCAGCAAAACTAAGAAACTTAACTTCAACTAGCTCACTAGGTTGGACATGTTGGACATAGATTTCAACCACATCGTTATTTGCCTCTGCATAGTTATCCAACAACATTGCTTCCTTGTCATCACTGAGTATTCTCAGGTTGTTCATCACCTTTTGTTTCGACCCCTTCTACCATAGCTTGAACTCTGCATCATACTTGAATTCTCTAACAAATCACACTACTTAAAGTAAGACCACCTATCAGAATCAATTCCTTTTATAACATGTATTTCTCCTCCCACATATTCTACTCCCTTATTGTTCATGAACTTCCCCATGTGATATAGAGAAACATAAAAAACCATTGCTAATCCTACATTGTAAAATGAAAAATTTACACATACAATGCACAACAAGCAATGGAGCCACAGTAAACCAAAACCAAAAGTAAAAAATTACCGTCTTCGAATCGCCTTTCTTTGACACAAAATGCACAACAAACACTAGAGCCATAACAATTGCGAAAGCAAATTGATGGAATACGAACCCTAATCACGATTTAGCTTTAAGATAAAAGATAGTTGCCAACCCCAACTTTCATTCGCGTAAAAAAATCTCAATATTTACTAAGTATAAGAACTCTAATTTCCTTTATCTGATTTAATCACTGAACACATGTCATCAAACATGTAATCACATGTGACAAATGTTAGAAAGGAAATATGTCATCACACGTGACCAGACGTTAGCCACCTCAGCTGATTTTTAACGTCGTTGGTTTTGGAGGACGAAAAATTATAGTTTCCTTAAGGAGAAGGATCAAAGTGTACCAAAGTTTGAAAGAGGGACTAAAAGCATATTTAACCCTTAATAAAATAACGTATTTAAATCTTTTCATCAACTTTTACATATATATACATATATATATATATATATATATATATATATATATATATATATAACATATTTTTAAAGATATCAATTGCATTACACAAAAAAAAGTTACTCTTGTTAGAAATAAAGAAGCTTGTTTCTCAACACCAAGAGGGGGGTGATCGAACGACCACCTTACAAGCAACTAAACTACTGACCGAACGTCCTACTGTTCGGTCTTCACTTCAACCTCAATCAGGTTTTCTTCTTCCAGCGCCTCTTCCAACAGCTCGTCTCTTTCTGCTCACATCCACATGGATGATCATTGCAATGACAAAGACGGACGTACAAAACATGACAAGACAGGAAACACAGGGTAAGCTTATATAATTTAATTCATGTATAAACATACATTTCACACAATCAAACACACAAGATAAATTTCATCATACGTTTCATACAAAACCTAATACTAGACTGACTGTCCAGACTGTATGAAATCTGTGTAGCTACGACGTTCGTGCACTCGGGTGATGTAGTAACTGGGATACCCTCAACAGCTGCCACCTGAGGTTAGTCCTATCTGTCCAAATTAACCATAAGGACTAGGACCTCCTACCGTTCCCACATATGACCTACCCTCCTCTACGTGAGGACGAGTACTCACGGAACATCAGGATGAACCGCCAGCTTAGCATGCCCATATTCATACTTTACCAATTTCAATATTCATTCATGAGTCATTCCTCCCCGGAACACTCGTTCATAATCCACTTCATTTCGTTCATAACATATTTCATCATCTTTCATTAATAAGACCTCCATGAGATCAATTCGAATAAACATATCTGAAGACACCGAATGCCGAACGTTAACTTCGACCTTGAACAAGACCGAACACTTGAAGTGAGACCAAAGGTCTCCAATCCCAAGTGGATTAAAATCGAGAGAGAGAATTATTGGTTTTAAGAAAGGGAGTGATTAACATAATAATTCTCGAGGATGACTAGAACCAAACGTTTATATACTAAGTGAGCCAATTGGATGAACTGACTCACAAGTTAGACCGAACATCAACACACCTAGGCCGAGTACTAAAACTCTAGGCTGGAACCAATTTAGACATACACTGAGGGACATCAAATAAGGGTACTTAACTGTATTCGGTGAATAAACCGAACGTCAATAAATATACTTAGCCCTTTGAAGGAGCTAAACACCAATAACCATCAGAATGTCAGTCAAAGACTGAACACTATAATGAACTTACCCTATTGGGCTTGAACGAACGCTCTTATTATGAAGTTAGCTTAAGGAACTAGAACGAGTGCCTGGTGTAAGACCAAACACTTGCTTAGTACGAACGCTTGGTATAAGACTAAGTGCTACTAAACTTATAGAGAAGAGGCTTGATAAATATACTAAGATACTATTGGAGTAGTGTTTAAGAATAACTAAAATATACAATTACATATATATATACTTAAGTTTATAACCGAATACCAAGACCCAACTATGCTTGGCCGAACGCTCATGCATAGTATTTCGAAACGAAAACGCTCGTCCTCAACTAGGATTCTTCCCAAATGAAAGAATCCAATTCCAACCAAGTTCACTAGAAAAACCGAACGGTCAAGGACTGTTCAGTGACGAACGTACACTTTCATAGGGGAATTTCATACTCAGAACTCATTTATCTCAATTCAATTTCTCAACATTTATCAACATAAGTTCATACATCCATATCATAGAAATTTCATATATTTCATACATCAGAACATAGCATAATCATATTTCACATTAAATCATCAACTCAACGAACGTTCAAACAATACATCAACATACAAATTAAATTAGATAAGTTTCCCTTACCTCTGAGCGTGAACAATCGTTCCTAGAGGCAGAAATAAGGTTCGCCTGACTACAATTCCTTCTACCCTCACGCTCAACAATTCTTCAAACTAAACCCAACAACAGACCAAAATGGTTCAGAATGAGACTAAGAACTCATGAAACCAGAAGTTGGTTTGCATGTGCCAAAGAACGAACGACTAAAGACAAGAAGAACTTACCAGTTCAGAACTCGAAACCGATCGGTTCAAACAGAAGCTCTGGACGCCGGAAGTGCTTCTACGGTGCCTGAATGATGATCGGAGAAGAGAAAGGGTAAGATTTGGTAGAGAGAAGGGAGAGCTTTTAGTGAGAAGTAGGAGAAAAATGAGAATTTTAGAGTTTGGAGAAGAAGGTGCATGCAGAGAGTGTGACGTAAATTTTCTGAAAATCAGTTTTGCTTTCCACGTCAAACGAACGTCCGCTCATCTACCGACACTTGCCTTCTACTATCTGATTTCCGAATCCTCTTCGCTTGACACCTGGCGTCCGTTCAGAGTGTTTTTGAGTGCATTTTTAATGTGTTCTGACAACTCCCCTTATCAACAAATATCAATTGCATTAAAAAAAAAAGTTACTCTTATTTACATTATTGAGTTAGATTGTTTTTTCCCTCTTAAACTAAAATTACCAAAAATAAAATAAAATTATTCTCTACATTATTCTTGCTTAAGTAGGAATGTTTTCACTTGCTTTTTCCCATGATATCTCATTTAAGCGAAAATATATTTAAAACACAATTTTGTAACAATTCAAATATTTCAAAAATCAGCCGAAAGCTTATTTAACTAATTGTAATGTTTTTAACAAGTTTAAACAATCAATATCACAATGTTTCAAAGTTTATATAACATTAATCTAACTAAAAGGACTATTCCAGATAAAAAAATAAAAAAATCACGTAAGCAAACTAGAACTTAAGTAAGTGCACATATGAAATCATTCAACCTACTTATACCATTCAAATTCAAGTATCTATCATAATATATGTATACCTAATTATAATCACTTCAATATACTATTTGACAACAACAATTTCAAAACTAAAAGTTAAATATTGCAATCATCCAATTTCTACTAAACTTGGCATCAATTCTCCAATAATATTCAGTCTAAAAATTTCAAGCACAAATCAATATTTAAATAAGTTGAATTAAATCAAAGTCATTAACCCCTTACCTCATATCACGTTTCCAATAGAAAGACTAAAAAGTCAAACAAAGCTAGAAAGGTCCTAACTTCTCCATGAGATCTTGATTCCCAAATAAAACATATCACTATAAAACATATCACTACAGAAGAAACATATCACTAACAAAACTTAATTTACACATGCAAGTCATAGAAAAATAGAAGGAACTACAAATTTGATACGAAAAAAGCTTGGTCAAGAATATAATTTAATAAATTTAAATTATTCTATTCTTTACTTTCGTTCAGCTTCTAATAGGAAAAATAATATTAAATGGTAAGAATTTTAAAGAGAGGGTAAAGAAAATTTAGCGTAAGAAGTAAAAGGGATTATGAGATTTTGATATTATATAAGTGCCACCTGGCTTTTTTTTTTGCTTGGAAACAAAGGTTAAAAAACAAAAACTAATATTAAATTTTAAAAAAAAATATTTTGTTTTGTTAAGATGTTAACATTTAATATATCAATTTTAATACATTACATGTTTTAATAAAATAATATTATTTTAACCTTTTACAGATTATTGTTGTTATTCTTAAAAGTGAGTTGATGCAATATAAATTCCTTGAGGTCGTGGATCAAATTAAACTTGATTTATTTCAATTTAGATTATTATTTATCAGCCTAATTCAACCTACTGTATAAACTATTCCCGTCATAATATCAAACCTATTTTTTTCAATGTTATTTATAAATAGAAAGGAAGCATACAATATATATAGTATTTCAAAATATAATTTAAATATTCTTAAAAAAATACAATTATTTATAAAAGATAAATCAAATTAAATTTTTTATTTTTGTTTAGATGTTATCACACATGTATTTATATTTGCTTGTATACTTAGAAGAACACTTAATACATTTCTCACCTTATCTTATGTAACTTGATTATCAGCAATATCTCTATTATAACACATAAATCTTAATATTTAATACACAAAATTCACACATATGACCACAAATTTAGACCATTCTTATCAGTCTTAACAATAATTGTTTTATAGCATACACAATTTTTTTATAGCATAAAAAGGTTTATTTTAGAAGTAAAAAATAAAACTGACGTAAATTAACATCCACGCAAAATTATTGTTTAAATTATAGTTTTTACACCGCAAAGTTTAATTCGAAAAAGTGTAAATTGAATTAATTTTAGGAAAAAAATAATTGAACTGTTTTAAATATCGAACCGTAACTTAAATAATCGTGAGGATATGTATTAAACAAATCACAAGAATTTGGTCCATTGTACTAAAAAATAGATAAATTTTAAATTATATATTTATTATTATTTTAAAATTATCTAAAAAGAGTAATATATTTCTTCGGCCTTGTTGATTATTTTAAAATATTTATAAATTATATAAGAACTGATTTGAGTAAAATTAAATTTATATCCTTAAACATGGTTTCAAGAATTCAAGTTTTATAAGTATAAAAGGTTGTTAAAAAAATATATTAAATCTCATAAGTGAAAAAATCCATAATAATTAAATTAAACATCGAAAATATATATATATATATATATATATATATATATATATAAATAATATCGAGATAAAATTAATAAAATATGTTTTTACTTGTTAGAATCATTAAAAACACACTAAAAACCTCATTTGAGTGGAAGACTAATGTCGAGCAAGGAGAGCTGGAAATCAAAAAGTGGAAGACAGGTTTGAGCAGTCGAGTGGCCGTTTGGTTTTGGAGGGTAGAAGTAAAACTTAGTTTTTCCAAATTCACGCCACTCTCTACATGAAACCATCTTCTTCAATCTTCTGAAACTCCATTTTTCTCTTCCTTCTCTCTAAAAAGCTCTTACTTCTCTCTACAAAATCTCACTCTTTTCTTCTTCCGATCATCAAACAGACCACACCTGAGCATTTCCGGCGTCGAGGACGTTCGTTTGAACCGATCAGCTCCGGGTTCTAAGTTGGTAAGTTCTCTCTTCATTCAGCCGGTTGGTTTCCTGGTACATGCAAACCTAGTTTATGGGTTGCATGAGTCAATCATCTTGTTCTAAGAGTTTCTGGATTTTTGTTTGGTTTAGTTTCTTAAGGCGTGACTGTAGAACGCTAAGGTCTCTGGTAAAGGTGAACCCGTATTCTGAACTGTGAACGTTCGGTCACGCTTAGAGGTAAGGGAAGCTTATATAATTGGATTAAGATTCTTGTTTTGAATAGATGTACGTTCATTGATTTCTGAATGAATATGAAGTATGATTGTTCATATGTTTTGACTGTATGAAGTGTGAATATTTACTATGATATGGATGTATGAATGTATGGAGATAGATGTTGAGAAATGTATTGATAAGATTATGAATTCTAAGTCTAGAGTTTTATGTGAAAATTGATGTTCGTCACAGAAGATCTTTGACCGTTGGGTTTTCCTGTGAACTCGGTTGGAACTGGATTCTTTCATTTGGAAAGAATTCCAGTTGAGGACCGAGCGTCTTCGTTCTGTAATATCTGTATATAAGCGTTCAACCAAGGATATTTGTTCCTTGGTGTTTGATGGTAAACTTAAGTATATCTATATGTATTTGTATATTTTGTTCGTTCGTGAACACTATTTAAATGGTATCTTATTATATTTATCAAGCCTTTCTTCTATAAGTTTAGTAGTGCTCGGTCTTACACCAAGCGCTCGTACTAAGTAGTGCTCGGTCTAACACCAAGCGCTCGTACTAAGTAAGTGCTCGATCTTATACTAGGCGCTCGTTCTCGTTTCCGTAATCTATCTTTATAATAAGAGCATTCGTCCAAACTCCATAGAGTTCGCTCTCTATAGTGCTCAATCTTCAACTGACATTCGGTTTCCTTGAGGTTTAGCTCATTAAGAAGCTAAGTATTTATTGGCGATCAGTTTCTTCATATGATTCCGTCAAGTACTATTATTTGGTGTCCTACAGTACCTGTCTCAATTGGTTTCGGCCTAGAGTCCTAGTACTCGGCCTAGGCTTTACGGTGTTCGGTTTGAACTCTCAAGAGTCAGTTCATTAAATTGGCTCACTTGGTAAACAACATTCGATTATATTAGTCTCTAAGAAGTATTATTATATTCGGTCCTTTTCACAACTAGTGAGTAACTCTCTCAATTTGATTATGTTTGAGTTGGAGACATCTCGGTCTCACTCCAAGTGTTCGGTCTTGTTCTGGATTAAAAACTAACGGCGGTATTTGGTATCCTAAGGGATCATTATTCAAATTGGTTCAGTTGAGGTTTTAATAATGAAAGATGATAGAATACGATATGGATGAAATGACTTTGGTTATGGAAGAGTGTTCCGGGGAGGAATATCTCATGATTTGATATTAGAATGGTAAAGTATGAATGTGGGCACGCTAAGCTGGCGGTTCATCCTGATATTCCGTGATTACTCGTTTCTCACGTAGAGAAGGGTAAGTCATGTGTGGGAATGACAGGAGGTCCTCGTCCTTATGGTTAATTTGGATGGAACGGACTAACCTCGGGTGGCAGCTGTTGAGGGTATCCCAGTTACTACATCATCCGGGTGCACGAACGTCGTAGCTAGTATTAGGCTTTGCATGAAAGAGTTAATGAGTTATCTTGTTTAAATTGATTGAGTGAGATATATGTTGATAATTGAATTAAATTACATAAGCTTACCCTATTTCCTGTCTTGTCCGTTTTGTACGTTCGATGGTTGTCCTTCTGTTGCAATGATCATTCGTGTGGATGTGAGCAGAAGGAGAAGTTTTGCTGGAAGAGGCGCTGGAAGAAGAAAGTTTGGTCGAGGTAGAAGTTAAGACTGAACAGTAGAGCCGTTCGGTCAGTAGTTAGTTTCTTTGTGTGATAATCGTTCGGTCATCTGTTGTTTTCTTCTTTTGTATGACCGTTCGGTACGTCTTCTGTAAACCGTTCGGTCTAGATTGCATATTTGTACAATTTTAATTTCCCCGTTATCTTGTAAGGTCGTTCGACCATAAGCGTACGTCTCATCTTTTGTAAGACTAACTTTTAATTATTTTATCTAAATTTTTATATTGACTATTTATTTAAAATTATAAATAACATCATTTAAATAATATACCGTATGACTACTCACTTAGTCATGGATTGGACAATTAATTTTTACCATGACTCTTGAATGAGTCATTAGTAAGATAAGACATTAAAGAAGATAAACTGATCCATAAATGATCACGATAATTAAATATAATGCTAACAAATTTAAAGATAAAGTATGATTATTTATAATTAAATTGTAATTAGATAATTGTTATTCAAAATTCCACTAGCTTGAACTTCAAGATAATTTTTAGATACTAACTAATTCACTATGGTCGACTTGATCTTATATATTAAAACAAATAATATATTTTTTTACCTCCGATTAATAGATTAATAAATTAAACTTTAGAAAATTTATTTAAAAGCTAGCTTTGAGAACAATTAACATTTTAAAATCTATATGACGATTGGCTATAATACGTTATAAAAATTATATTTTAGAAAATTCATATATCACAAATCTTAAGAGATTTGTTAATTTTCCTTTTCAGAGATTTTATAATAAAATAATTTTATGATGAAAATGAATTTTGTCACATATTTCTCGCAAACCTTATATAATGTAATTTTTTATTAAATAAAAGTAAAAAAATTAAATATATTATTTATGATATATTTTACTTAAAATATATAGTAACAAAGTTATTGTTAATGTTGTATTATAGTTTAAAAATATTAGTAAGAGTAAATTAGGAAAATAATATATGTAAGACGGTGTCATTCTTTTCAAAATCGCTCTCTTCTCTTTTCTTCATTTTCTTTTTCAAATTTATCTCTAAATTCCTGCTTCTAATCCAATCAGATGTTTAAATAGATTAAATTCCTATTTACTCTAAAATAGATTAAATTAGCATGTATGACCTGGATGTGAATGCAATCTAGTCTCGCAAGATTTTGATTTTTATGTAGAGATTGTGACGTGGTTAAGAGCTATTTAAATGTTTGTACTTAAGTGTTGTTGATCTTTAGTTAATGAATTTTTTTTTATAAATTTTCTGATTGGGATTAAGAAGTTAATATATGACTAAGCTACGTACATATTGAGGTATATAAGATAGCTTTTAATATGTCATTTTATAATTTTGATATGAATATAAACATTTATACTATGAATTTAAATTATTACGATCGAATTGAAACGAGTGAAGAATGAGATTTGAACAAAACCTAATTTGTATTAATTATTTGAATTGTTTAGATATATTATTAAAATCTTTTTGAAAATATTTTTTTTAAACTAATTAATTTTGCCATTATTGAGATTGATTTTTCTACTAATTTTCCTAATGTGGAGCATTTTTGCTCAAGTCGTAGTAGAACATAGATTCATACCTTATCTCAATCATATATTTTCAAGTAAAGATTTTTTGCTCAACAAACATAAATCCACAACTCAGTTATTGAATCTGTCCAAAATTCAGTCAAACAAAAAAAATTTCACTCAAACAAAAAATGTTCACTTAAGCGAGTCTATTTTGACTCAAACTAATTTCTTTTTCTTTAATGGATTGTATTTTAATATTTATTATAAATATAAAATAAATATTAGTTTATATATTTAATTAATTTATAATTTAGTTTAAATTGTGTATGCTATAAAAAAATTATTGTTAAGACTGATAAGAATGGTCTAAATTTGTGGTCATATGTGTGAATTTTGTGTATTAAATATTAAGATTTATGTGTTATAATAGATATATTGCTGATAATCAAGTTACATAAGATAAGGTGAGAAATGTATTAAGTGTTCTTCTAAGTATACAAGCAAATATAAATACATGTGTGATAACATCTAAACAATAATTTTGCGTGGATGTTAATTTACGTCAGTTTTATTTTTTACTTCTAAAATAAACCTTTTTTTAAATCAATATAATAAAATAAAAATGTATTTTTTGATTAAAAATATTATTAAAAATTATATTTAATAAATGTTTAAAAAAATACACTCCATTATTTTTCTTCAAAACTTCATTTTTTTTTGTAATATTAGTTATAAAATATATGAAAGGAGAAATCTCCCACAAGATCATTTCCAAACTTACATTATTTTTTATTATTATATTGAAATAATGAATACTTAGAAAGACAAGTAAACAACGTAGCTAAGAGTGTTTGTCTTCCATACTTTCACTATTATGGTTGGGTTATGTCATAACCACTCAACCAAATCATGCCAAAATAAGGTCAGTGTCAAGCTTTTGAGTCTACAGGACCTTTTGTCCTTATTTACCTTTTTTAAATTTCTTAATTATAAGTTAAACATCAATATCTAAACATGTAAATTTCTTTTTTGAAAATTTATGCATCATTTGAATTATAAGAAAGAAAATGGGAAAATAGAAAAAGAGACTAAAAAAGAATAATAACAGAAAAAAAAAGTTATCTAAAGAAGATAAAAGAAATAGTAAAAATGAGTGGATATAGATTGTAAATGTTTAACCATATAAAGAAAAACAGAATAAAATCTATAAAGAAAGACATACATGAATCTAAACCTACATAATGCTAGTTTATCCTTCAGCATTAATCAATACTTTAATTGTTGTGGGTAATAATTTATGCGAATTCTTTGTCTTAGTCAACAAATAATTATTATATGAATACTAAAGCAACTAGTTCAACTTTCACAAGAATTTCTCCTTTTATCAGAAAAAGAAGTGATTGAAGGTTGTCTAGTGAGGTGCGTTGGAAGTAGTCTAACCACAATTGAAAAAGAAAAAGTGATAGAAGATTTGGTTTGAAGAGTTGAGGAATGAAGAAAGATATAAAAGACAATGTTTAATGGAGAAATTGATATTTATAGCTGTTCATGTCATGTCAATGCTGTGTGTGATGGGAATCATCATTATCGTATTACATAGTGGGAGGCATTTCTTTGACCAACAAAAATGTTGTTTAAGGAACTTTTCAGATTTTCTAAATTATTATATCTACAGTTTTTTTCGTTAACTTTTTTCTTCCTTCCCTTCGTATACCACTAAACCATATTTTCCCCACTCTTTTGAAAGGGACGAATTGCAAGTTGCGTTTTTTTTTTTCATTTATCAATCACTTTAATGGTTACGTGTTTGAAAAATTTATACTTGTAATCAATTACTGTGAAAATTAATGAAATTATTATGTAGTGATTTATGATAAGAAAAACTTTTTGATTTTATTAAAGCGTATTTCAGAGTTGAAGACTGCATTGTTTGTAGGAAATCCATTAAATAGTTGGTGAATTGTTAGTCAAAACAATGGACCGAACCAGATGAGATTTCTAGAAAAGACTATCCTTGGTTTCATCATGTTTTACACCTAATGACAAGGTCTTAATTAATAGGGTTATTAGTTTTGTAATTGATGAGTTTCAGGTAAGTAATGGTGAAAATCAAACCGTAGGACTCTTAATTTTGAAAAACATGTTCAATTCATATTCGTGTTCATGAAAAAGTTTTCTAATGCATAAGAATAATATATTATCTTATATCTTTATTTATACTTTTTTTAATTATTTTTTTAATATAATTGACTTAATTATGACCTAAGCTTTCCTAACCTTGACCAAGCAATTAATCATAAGAGTCTTATGTCTTAAATAGTTTATTCTTAGTCTTTCTAGTAAAAATACTATCTTGACTGCTTGGTTAATTATAGCAAAATAACCACCTATTTTGTTTAAGATTAATTTGATCACTTCTATCACAACCTACTCCAACTCCTAACCTAACTTGCTTCTTATTTTTGTGACCTGGTTATCGAGTTTACCCAACTTCAAATCTTTAGTTTCTCCGTGCAGCTCAATCGATCTTTTGTGTTGGTTCGAGAATCCAGATTTGGCATGACCACTTTAAATTAACATATTTTTTGTGAGGGGACGTACAATGTCATTTTAAGACCAGTCGCATAACACTCTCTGGCAGTCTTTTGATCAACATAGATGGTGCACATTTTTCCATATCTTAAAGGAAATTCATAACCAAATGGAGAGTGAACACTATTGCCTCAAACACATTTAGGCATTGTCGATCAAGCAACATGTTAAAGGATCAAATTTGTGTTTGTAGGTTGAGATATCTCCTTGTATAAACCCGTTCATCGAAGAACCTAACATTTTGCTCATTATAGGGTACAACAAGGTTTCTAGATATACCCATCTTCTGGAAAGTTTTCCAATGATGTTGACCGAGTTGCCTTGGTCCACCAATACTTTGTCGATGCCATAATCAACAATCTCAACAATTATCACCATAGGATCATCCTCATAAGGAACATGGGCCTTGAAATCTTCATTTGTGAAGGTGATTAGGGGCATGATGTGTACCCTTTTCTCCACTAAGAGCATGGTCTTAAACAATTAGATATATCTTTTTCGTGCAGCTACTAAGGACCTTCCTCCCGCAAATCCTCTGAAAATTGTATCGATCATACCCGCAGTTGATTGTCCCTACTTTGGCTTCTAGTCCAACTTCGTCATTGAGATGACTCTTTGTGGCAATTAGTCCTAGGTGCTCGTTGGGGGTTGGAGTCAGACTACGCCTATGAGGTGACCTTCTTCCCGACCGCTCAATTTTGACAAACTTGGTTAAGTGCCCCACCTAGATGAGTTCTTCAATCTTATATCGTATGGAAACACACTCTTTACTGGTATGTCTGTAGTTGTGATGGTATAAGCAATGCATATATTTTTCTACATTTAATAGAGTTGGCTTCTTTCTCTGCGTAGACTATAACATCCTAATTTTCATAGTGTTCAACTATTGTAAGATATATTACATTTTAAATAAAACAAAGCAGTTGATTCGAGGAAAAACATATAAACTACTATTACAATTATCCAAAAAATAACATATACTTTCTTAGAATTTTATTGATTTATCTGTGTTATATGTCTACTTCTATAAACTTGATATATGATTATTTTTGGTTCATTAGCTTACCCTTTTTTTTTTGTCTGTTTGTGTCTTTCTTCTTGTTTGCAATGACCACCTTAATGGTGTAAGCAGATGAAGATATTTCAGTTGATCAAGTGCAAGACGGGAGTGGTGCTAAAGTTTAGAACATGAAAAAAAACCCCTAAAATATAAATTAATCATGGATATCATTTAAAATCTTCTCTATTTTCCACCCCTAAAGTCGCCAATCTATCTATGTATGAAAAAAATTTAAAATTCATGATCTTATATAATTACAAACATTTTTGTCATTTTATCCAAGTATTCAAAGAACAACAAAAAAGGATGAAAAAGCTGAATAAAAAAAAGTATACTCAAATTTTATCCAAAGTTTTCTAAAATTTGCATTCTAAGCATATTCCCTTCGTGTATCATTCTTAATTTTAACATAAATAGCATTATAAATTCCAAAATAGGATGTAAAACTAAAATATATATTCTCCTTTCCTATCCATGAAAATAGTGGCACAAGCAACAATGCTTATGACATCTTTTAGCAGCACCATTACATTACAAAAAGAATTGTTATATAGTAGAGGTTATTTTTTGGAAGTTATGAAACCCTCCACAAACTAACATAATTTATGATGATTATGATATATTGTCTAAATAACAATAATTGTGGAGGTTTTACTTCTTTTTTAAAGAGGTTTAAAACCTACCCAAATCATAATACCTTTTTCACTTTCATTGTCCCATTTTTTACATTTATTCCCTCCCAAAATTTTACACTTAAACTTTTTTTCTCAAATTCTAAAAACATTATCTAAACCCTAAGCGCCAATTTCCCCTCCCTTCTTCCTTCTCAAATTTCCTAATCTCCTAGTAAGTTCATTTGGGGTTTGTAGACTATTCATTTTCTTCCTTCCTTTATTCATCGCTCCAATTTCCCACTCCCTTCAGACTGTCCATTAGTAAACATGGCAACTTTTACTATTTTTTAAAGTTTACTATTTATTTTAACTTCTTTTTTTATTTAGTTTGTGGAAAATGGAAAGTTGCCTAGTCATGGAAAGGTATACATTGAAACTCATAAAAGAAAGGATGAATCATTTGTAAATGACGTAACAAAAGATATAGCGGTTAGTTATACTATAATATGATTTTCAAACATTTTTCTTCAATATTTAGAGTTTTAACTACAAACTGTTATATGCCTATAGGCACAAATTGAAGTAGGTTTGTCTCAAAGCACTCTTAATGAATCAGAAGTTTCTCATAATGATGTTGTTGGTAAAGTGTTAGGCCCAGAGCATTCTAAGAGAGTGTGATGCATGAGTTTAGGAGCAACTCTTACTAACTCATTTAGAAATACAAGATTTCAACTTACATATTTAAGCCTTGCTTCATTACCATTGTCCTATTATCAATATCTTCTAATCAATGACAACAGAACTACAACAGTTTAGAATCCTAGGTTCAAACAACCTTAGGTGCACTAAAAGAAAACATGATAATAAAGGAAGGAAAAATTCTTGATAAATATGTAACATTCTTTGATCGTCAACCTCAAGTAAGTTACTAGAAAAGTTGAAACATTATGCTTGATATACTCTAATTATAAGGAGTCTTTATACTCTTAAGTGTCAACGCAAGTGTATAAGTGCATCCATACACTTGCAAATTACACCTATGCCATTGATTATTTAACTTTAATATTTTTGTTTCCCCATTTCAAGAAGTTGACGATGCAAATGAGCGTAAGTCTTCTTTAGGTACAATAGGATCATCTTGTGCTAGCAACATTTGGGGAGTTTATGATATTTTTTAGGATGAAACTATATTTAGTCTATGGATTTAGTGTAATTATGGAAAAAATTGTAGTTGCATTTCAATTTAAATTAATTTTATGTACTATGGTATTTTTGAGAATGAAATGTTTTAATGATATATATTTGAATACTTTGGTAAAAGAATTTTGTCATTTTTTTTGTCTCATTGGAATCTTGCTACAAATAAATAATGTTGACAAAAATATGAGCATCTTAATGGTGAGATTGTCATGTAACACAAGTAAAATAAAGCAGTAAACTCACAAACTAAATAATACAAACGAGGTAGCTTAAAACCTCTAAATTTTAATTGTCAAATTGAATAGGGTATTGACTAAAAAAGAAGAAGAGAAAACAGAAGTATTATTTTCAGTAAAATAGTTGAAAATAAATTAGGTTTAAAACCTCTACTGTAACATCCCATTTTGGTAGAATAAAACTACCAAAATAAAACATTACATAAATGACAACTTACCAGAAGCTATAGACTACCAATGAAGAAGATCTCACACTTGGAGTACAAAACTCTATCTATGCTTGATATGATCATAGATGGGGCAAGAATGAAGAGTTTTAAGAGTGACAAGAAGCATAAAAAGAAATAGCATAGGTTTTATTCCTATTCTAGTTTCTAGTTTTAAGTCCCACATCTCTTAATTCTACAACATCTTAAGGGTATATAAGCTACCTAACTAGTCTAAAGATAAAAAACTAAAACTATATATGAGATAACTTGCAATACAAGCAACTAAAAGGAGAACAAAGTTATTTATTCTTCTTTCTTTTAAGTCCAAGCTATGTGAAGTCTCACATTGCTTACACCTTAAAGAAAAAAATAATATATAAGCTTCTTTACAACCAAACTAAGAGAAAGAAACTAGAAACTAGAATAGGCAAAATATAAGCCTAAGAAAACCTATGCTATTTCTTTTTATGCTTCTTGTTACTCTTAAGACTCCTCATTCTTGCCCCATCTATGATCATATCAATGTTGCTACTTCACTATCAACCTCACTGTGAAACAATTGAAAAGACGTCCTCCTTAAGCTCACATCATTTAAGGTAATCATCGCAAGAAATCACACACAGACATACAAAGACAAAAACAAGGGTAAGTTAAATGTACAAATAATTCATAATATGTCCAAAACATGTTAAACATTTTACACAAGAGACATATATCACATCAAACCAACCAAACACTTTATGCATAACAACCCTTTTTACTGACTATCCAGATTAGTATGAATATTGAGCTATGGTAGTTCGTGTACTTATTGTGGTAAAACAGCTGGCTCACCCCAACCTCACACAAGGTTAGTCCGTTATCACTCGCCTTAAGCCAAAGTAAAAACCCTATACTATGACCTCTTATTCTCATGACATGCCTCACCCCTCTTTACTTGAGAAGGAATGACAATTAGAATGTCAAGATGAACTCCAAGACTGAGCTTCCCATATTCATACTTAAAATATTTGAAATCATCACTGAGAATTCCTCCTTGGAACTCTCTTAATCAACCTTGAAACCACATGACAACATACATATGTTCATACACTTTCACATGAATTACCAACATATAACATCACTGATCATACTTCAAGGTACCATAAGCAACCATACCATTAATCTCAAATCACTTCAAAAATAAGGATAAAAGCATACAGGGTGATGCCCAGGCACCCAGGAGCTGGTGCCTAGCGCCCTAAAACACAAAGGTAGTGCCCAGGCGTTAAAGAGTTGGAGCTCAACGCCCAAAAACAATGATGTAGCGCCCAAGCGTTGGAGGGTTGGCGATCAACGCCATGACAAAAGCAAAACCTCTAAAAACCATACTTTGGACACTTCACCCCCAACTTCTAAATATCTCTAGGACCCTCCAAATTCTGAGAAAACTCTGAAAACATTGTTGTAACTCAAATTGACCCATTGAAACCCAAATTCACTCCTATAAGCTACCCAAACTAAATTCTAAATTTACTAACCCCCATATCAGTTTACCAACTGCATAACCAAGTCTATATACACTTGTTAGCACACTCCAACACCTTAGTTTCCTTCTAGCAATCCTACTTTCCATTTCCAACACCTAAAACCTCCAAAATGGACTAAGGTGTTGATAGGAGAGCAATATGAGTTCTGAACCCAATCTCTAATTCTTCTGACACAACAAAAATCTTTATTTTTGTTTGATACATATGTTGGTTTACAAATGTCTCTATATGGTTAAATACATATGATATCATGTTTATTAGTCTGCATACTATTATGATCATAATTGTGTTTATATATTCTGTATGCATGCTAAATGTTTTGATAAGATAAAACATCAAGCACAAATCAAATTTGTATGATAGAATCAATTACAGTGATGTTGTAATCAATTAAGTTCATCAAATAGCTTATGTTTTAAATTGTGACAGAACAACAAGTTTTGAATTGATTACATTAAGTATAAAATCAATTTGATATGTGCTGCGATGAGTTTTGAAGAGAAAAAGTTTTCAAAATTTGCTTAAGTGTTTAGCTTAATCGATTACACTGTGTATGTAATCAATTAAGTATGTTATGTTTTGAAAACTATTTTAAAGCTAAGTCATCATTGTTTTAACGATCATATTTTTAAATATGTTGACTGACATTTATTGCAAATCGATTAAATTAATTGTGCATTCAATTAGATCTGTTTGAATTGTAATTTTGTTACATCTGTCACTTATGTAACCGATTACATTACTAACGTAATCGATTAATCTGCAACTATCATGACATAATTATATATTGACGCACTGCATATTGAACTTAACGAATTAATCATTCTAAATTTTCATATTTGATATCTTTGATTTGAGAAAACTATTATAGGTGATTGAGAAGCTCCAAGATTCAAAGATTTGGAAGAAACTTGAAGGATTCCTAAGAGAAAGAATGTGGACGTAATTGACTGATCATACTTTGCACTATTGAGGTGTTTCTACATTGATCAAAAATGTGTTTTCGCAATCTCAGATTGTTGTTCCTTGTTTGTGTGTGTCAAGAAGAAGAACAAGGGGTTCTTGACTTTGAAAGGTGGTCTTAAAGGGTTTTGCAACAAGGACATGTTGTTCTTTGTGCAGGTGTTTTCTTTCTATATTTGATTGTTGAGTGGGAGAGGTGTTTACATTGTGATAGTGTTCTCTGTAAAACCTTTGGTGTAAATATCAAATCATTATAGTGAAAGATCCTTCAATCTAAGGTTGATTGGAAGGGAAACTGGATGTAGGCATTGTGGCCGAACTTGGATAAAAACCTTGTGTTTGTTCTTCTTTCCTTATCTCTTTTACTTTAAAATTGCATGTGTTTATTGCTTAGATTAGAAGAAATATTAAAGATCATTTAAAGTTTGTGAAAAGATTTAAAAAACATTCATTTTTAGTAATCACCAATTCAACTCCGCTCTTGGTGTTAGAAACAAGGCATTTCTTTTCTAACAATTGGCACCAGAGATGGTTTTTAAAAGTTATTTGAAAAACTAATCAATTACTCTTTTTGTAAAATCGATTAAGTGATCCTGATGGCCTATGTTTCTCCAATCATGAGGAAGAGTGAATTTGAAAATGATTGTGTGCTTGTTACTTGTAATGATAAATGCATTTTTTTTACTAATGGTTTTCATGAAACTTTTAATATAGGTATATATCAGAAATCTTCCCAGGAAAGAAAGATTGGCATCAACATTCTTGAAACCAAAGAAAAGGAAGCAGACTTGCTGAAAGAAAAATTTACAAGACTCCTGAATATAAAGAAGACAAATACAAATCTCAAGAATGATCAGAATATGAACAAGGATCGAGATTTACAGGATGTTGAACTCAGTATGATGGCCAAGTCAGACACAACTAAAATATGTTCTGAACAAGAAGAAAAAGAATCCATGTGGTATTTGGACAGTAGATGTTCGAGACATATGATAGGCGATCCTACCAGATTCACAAGCCTTTCTCACAGGATAACTAGTCATGTCACTTATGGTGATAATAACAAGGGTAAAATCATTGGAATTGGTAAAATCCAAACACCCTCTTCATATGAATTTGAAAATGTGTTGCTTGTTGAAAGTTTAAAACATAATCTTTTTAGCATTATTCAACTTTGTGATAAAGGGTTGAAAATAACATTTGAACCAAATCACTGTCTTATAAGTAATGGTTCTACAGATGAACTTTTATTAATTGGAAAGAGATACAATAACATTTACATCATTGACTTTAGAAAAACCTCATTTAAATCTGTTGTATGCTTACTTTCTAAAGAGGATGACGCTTGTCAAAAAGGGAAGCAAACAAAGACATCTTTTAAAAACAAGAGAGAGATTTCTACCACTAGACCTCTTGAACTTCTTCATATGGATTTGTTTGGTTCCTCAAGAGTCAAAAGTCTTAGAGGAAATCTGTATGGATTGATAATTGTTGATGATTACTCTAGATATACCTGAACATTTTTTATTGCTTCCAAAAGTGAAACCTTCAGGGTATTCAAGAAGTTTGCAGCCATGATACATAATGAAAAGGAGCTTAAAATCAAGTCAATCAGAAGTGATCATGGTAGGGAGTTTTAGAATGAGTTGTTTGATGATTACTATGTAGAAATGGGGATTTCTCAAACCTTCTTTGCACCCAAAACTCTTGATGGAAGAAGGATCCAGCTGGTTCTGGTGGTGGAAGCTATCAACCAGATCTTCTTCTCTAAACATATATGGATGCAATTGCTTCTATTTTTACAACTAAATGTCCGATGCAAGAAGCTGGTTACGTGAATGAATGGATGAAAGAACGCATCAGAATGAAGAAGGATTGAAAGAGTAGATGTGTTCGGTGGAATGCAGAGGTAAGGAATCAAGAGGAATTGAAGCAACACTCCAATCGGTGGTGATAAACTGATAAAGCGGTGATGGAGAAAAGTGGAATGAAGGTAGAGATCTGGGTCCTGAAATGTGATGCAAATGGGTGGAGAAATGCTAGGAATGGAGCCTAGCTAGGGAGAGAGGCTAAAGGAAACTCTCAAGCTCTCTCTCGGTGACCTTCAACAAGAAGAAAGTTCTGGAGAGAAATCGACATAATCAATTCTTCATTCAAATCAAAGGTATCTTTTACAATGGCTAAGCAAGCTATTTAAAAAGGAAAAATACAAAGCTCTTGGTTCACGCCTTCACTCGGCTAATATTCCAGCAATGCTAGCTATGCCAGCTATGTAAGGGTGAATAAACGTGAAACTCCACGTGGACAATAAGCAAACAGCTTGGTGAAGAAACGTGAGTGGCTACGTGGGCAACAAGCTAGCAACACATGGACAACAAGTTTAGTGCAGTTTTAGCCACTGAGCATAAACTCCCTTCTGCTGGGCGCCAAGCTTCTTTCTTCTTCAACAAAGCTGCTAGAATATGGCTCATGTTGGGCTTCCTATAGTAACTTGCTAGACAATTTTATAATGCATCCAAGTGAAGATTTAACTTGATTCTCCACTCTAGAAGTTTCCTTGCTTCTTGATTCATCAAGCTTCTTGGCTAGTTGATCCATGATTTCTTAGCCTTATTAAACCCTACAAAACATATACAAACATATTAAAGACAATCCTTCTAAGACTTTAGAGAAAGAAAATCAAGAAAGTGCTTTTTAAAAAGTCCTTTTCTTAGCCTTAGGTTATGTTGGTACTCCTTTGAATGGAATGCCCTAAATGGGTTTCCATCAACTCCTCAGCAAAATGAAGTTGTTGAAATGAAGAATAGGGCCTTGGAAGAGCTTGCGATAACAATGCTTAATGAAAGGGATTTGCCAAAGTATTTTTGAGCAGATGTAGTTAGCACTGCGTGTTATGTACTCAACAGGACAATTATCAGATCCATGCTAAAGGTTACACCCTATGAGTTGTTCAAGGGAAGGAAACCAAATATCACACACTTGATACTCTTCGGTAGTAAGTGTTTCGTGCTCAATAATGGTAAAGAGAGCCTAGGAAAATTTGAGTCTAAAGCCGATGAGGTTATTTTTATTGGATACTCTCTTTCTAGCAAAGCATAGTGCTTAATAAGAGAACTCTGTGTTGAGGAATCTATGCATGTTGCATTTGATGAATACCTTGATAATGCTACTAACCAAATTCATTCTAGAAAGTGTGTAGATGTAGGTGATTTTTCAGGTGAAGAGGAAGAAAGTGAAGAAATTCATGAGAATGAAACTCTAGAGGCTACTACTGATCCTGCTAGAGATGAATCTGTGAAAGAATGGAAGATTCCAAGAAATATGTCTACCAGCAACATCATTGGGGACATCACAAGAAGAGTATCTACTCGAAGGCAGCTCAATCAGTTTTGCATGAAGGTAGCATATGTGTCACAGATTGAGCCGAAATTTTTTGATGATGCACTATCTGATGAAAACTAGTTAATGGCAATGCAAGAGGAGCTAAATCAATTTAAAAGGAACAATGTTTGGGAACTTGTTCCAAGGGCAAAAACTCAGTAGGTAATCGGTACAACATGGGTATTTGAGAACAAAATGGATTATTGTGGAGAGATTATCAAAAACAAGGCCAGACTGATAGCTAAAGGATATAGCCAAGAGGAAGGAATCAATTACAATGAAACTTATGCACCTGTGGCCAGACTGGAAGCTATCAGAATTCTTCTAGCCATTGCTTCTATGATGACATTCAAACTGTACCAAATGGATGTAAAAAGTGCTTTCTTGAATGGTTTTATAAAGGAAGAATTGTTTTTTTAACAACCCCTTAGCTTCCAGGATTTTGACTTTCCTAACCTTTTGTTCATGTTAAGAAAAGCTTTGTATGGACTAAAGTAGACATCTAGATCATGGTATGAAAGATTGAGCGAGTTCTTAATCAAGAAAAGGTTCACAAGGGATAAATTTGATTCAACTATTTTCATTAAAAAAATCTAAAAAGGACCAATTTTTTGTGCAAATATATGTTGATGATATTATCTTTGGTTCTACTAACCCTCTTTTATATAAGGATTTATCAAAGACTATGCAGGATGAATTTGAAATGTCTATGATGGGGAACTAACCTACTTTTTTGGACTACAAGTGAAACAAGATGAAAATGCAATCTTCATCCATTAATCTAAGTACTACACAAATCTACTTAAGAAGTATAAGATGCTTGAGTGCAAGGAATCAGCCACGCCAATGGCAACAAATTGCTATCTTGCTTTGGATGAGAAAGATAATTTAGCTTATCAAAAATTGTACAAAGGTATGATTGGATCTCTACCTTACCTTACTACTAGTCGATCTAACATTATGCATAGTGTTTTCTTATGTGCTAGGTTTCAATCAAAACCAAAAGAATCACACCTTACTATTGTGAAAAGAATTTTAAAATACCTTAAGGGAACCAAAAGTCTTGAACTATGGTATCCTAGTGGCTCAAATGTTTTTCTAGAAGGTTATAGTGATTCAAATATTGGTGGTTGTAAGCTAGATAAGAAAAGCATTAGTGGCACATGTCACCTCTTATGTTGTTCTTTAGTGTCTTGGCATTCAAAGAAATAGGCTTGTGTGGCATTGTCCACCATAGAAGCCGAGTACATTGTAGTTGGAAGTTGTTGTGCTCAGTATCTCTGGATCAAAAGTGAATTAGAAGACTATGGTTTTCCTTTAAATCATATACCCTTAAAATGTGATAACACAAGTGCAATAAACTTAACAAAAAATCCTGTACTGCATTCCAAAACAAAGCACATTGAAATAAGGCACCACTTTATAAGAGATCACATTTTGAAAGGTGAGATCAAAATTGAATATGTGGATACCTTACATCAATGAGCTGATATTTTTACAAAGCCTCTAAACAAAGAGAGATTTTACACAATTAGGAATGAACTACGAATACTTGATCAAAACTACATAAAATAACCTTGAGTTTATTGAATCTACTGTATGAATGCAAACTGTGCCATTCGCTGTTGCATATTTATTTTGGATACTCAAACTCATTTTATGATTATGTGATTTGAAATTGATGTTATATATGTACTGACAGTCAACAAAGTTGAGAAGAAAGTGTAATGGAGGTCTGATACTGGAAATAAGCCTGAATACTTATCTGAGATGGTGCTTCAGTACCCTGTTGATGTAAATCGATTGAAGAGGAAGTATAATCGATTACTTTTTGTAAATGTGGTTTGAAATCTTTTGTTAAATCATTTACTCTGAACCATTTATTTTGATTTCACATGTGTTCATTCATTATAAATCTCATTGTTTCTTATCCGCTGTGAATATTTCTAAGTTTTATGAATGATAACACTCAATTGTATTGGCTTTAAGCAATATCTGAATAAATCTTATTTCTGTCATATCTTTTGATACATGCTTGAAACTTGCTCTGATATACATGATCTGAAAAATTTCTATCGTTTGCTCTGATACTAACATATGCAATTGAAAGACTTTAGAGATACTGCATATTGATAGGGGGAGCTGAAATACCTGTGTGATTAAATTCATTTTTATCATCCTTTTACTGATTGATAGGAAAGAAATTGAAACTGTTTGTACTAATGATTATTGACAACGGGAGCATTCACTTTTACATTACTATGTAAATCTGTTGATGTATCTTGGTTTGCTTAAACATACACATTATGCAAAGGGGAGAGATTATACCTTTTTTGCCAATGCCCAAAGGAGGAGAGATATTTGAAATTGGTTGAAATTTTTTGTTAATACTAAATGGACAACAATCAATATCTTTGTGCATATCTATTTGAAAAATAATTTCCGGTTGTGTATTGTACAACGTGGTTGTTTTATACATAATGGTTGTGCATCATAAAAAAAGGGAAGAATTTTGATAGGGGGAGCAATTTGAGTGTTGAACCCAATCTCTGATGCTTTGGTTTTTTATGATGACAACACATTGAATGTAGAAACACATATATGTTCTTCTGACACAACAAAAATGTGTATTTGTGTTTGAAACATATGTTGGTTTACAAATATCTTTGTATGGTTAAATACATATGATATCATGTTGATTGGTCTGCATACTACTATGATCATAACTGTGTTTATATATTTTGTATGCATGCTAAATGTTTTGATAAGATAAAACATCAATCACAAAGCAATTATGTATGATAGAATCGATTACAGTGATGTTGTAATCAATTAAGTTCATCAAATAACTTATGTTTTAAACTGTGACAAAACAAAAAGTTTTGAATCGATTACATTAAGTATAAAATAGATTAAAACTCGTGTCCTTGCAAACTTCATTTTGATATGTGCTGTGATGAGTTTTGAAGAGAAAATATTTTCAAAATTTGCTGGAGTGTTTCGCTTAATCGATTACACTATATGTGTAATCGATTAAGTTTGTTATGTTTTGAAAATTGTTTTAAAGCTAAGTCATAATTATCTTAACGATCATATTTTTAAATATGTTGACTAGCATTTATTGCAAATCGATTACATTAATTGTTCATTCAATTAGATTTGTTTGAATTGTAATTTTGTTACATCTTTCACTTATGTAACCGATTACATTACTAACGTAATCGATTAATCTGCGTCTATCTTGAGATAATTTTATATTGACGCACTGCATACTGAACTGTATCGAATTGATCATTCTAAATTTTCATATTTGATATCTTTGATTTGAGAAAACTGTTACAGGTGATTGAGAAGCTCCAAGATTCAAAGATTTGGAAGAAACTTGAAGGATTCTTGAAAAAACGACTCTGGACCTAATTGGTTGATCATACTCTACACTACTAAGGTGTTTCTACATTGATCAGAAACGTGTTTACGCAATCTCGAATTGTGGTTCCCTGTTCGTGCGTGACAGGAAGAAGATAAGGGGTTTTGCAGCAAGGACGTGTGGTTCTTTGTGCAGGTGTTTTCTTTCTATATTTAATTGTTAAGTGGGAGAGGTGTTTACATTGTGAAAGTGTTCTTTGTAAAACCTTAGGTGTAGGCATTGAGGCCGAACCAGGATAAAAACCTTGTGTTTGTTCTTCTTTCCTTATCTATTTTAATTTAAAACTGCATGCTTATTGCTTAGATTACAAGAAAGATTAAAGATCATTCAAATTTTGTGAAAAGATTTAAAAAGCATTCGTTCTTAGTAATCGCCAGTTCATTCCCCATCTGTGTGTTGAAAGACAAGGCATTTCTTTTCTAACATAAGGAACTCAACCTATGAAGTAATTATCACTTTCATGACAAATTTTTGTGATATAAACCTCTAAACAAGTCCTAATTGGTCTAATAACACACTCCTAATCCTCCAAAATAGTTCACACCCTTTACATCAATATCTCACTACTCAAAACCCCATTTTTACACTAAAAATGCTTCAAAACTTCAACTATGAACCAACTCTTTGCTACATATCAGATTTCACTCATAAAACACTTCTAACAAGTCTCAAATTCCCTCATGACAGCTCGTAGGTAGTTACTTTCTCACTTCAACCTCTTTTTCTAAAACTCACTCAACAAAACCTCCCTTTTTAGCCTTAAAAACTTAAGAATTTGATCACCATTCACCCCAAACACTTGAATTCAATATTTCAACCACCAAACAACTTCATCATATCTAATCATGACAGTATCAAGCATCACAATCACAAAATTCCAATTATACTTAACATCATACTATCAAAAATCATCAATTAAACATACATAGTATACACACAATCACACTAATTTCTCAAAATCATCTATAATTCATAGAGATACCAAATTTATAATACGAACATAAACTAAAGCAAGAATTCTAGCTTCCCTTACCTTACACCGATGATACAATGCTCTAAGAACACCTCGAGTACTTCTCGTACAAGGAATTTCTAGAAACACCTACGAATCACCAAATTGAAAAAGGAAAGAGTCTTTAGGACCTTAGATTGACAAGGAAACTCAGAGAAAATTCCAAAGTACACATGCAAATGGAAACTTCCACGCACAGACTCAATTGAAGAGCAAAGAACAAAAAGGAGTTGAAACTTACTTTCTCTATTGTAGAAACCAATCGTATATGAATGTAGACCTCGTCGCCACGGTCGATTAGACACCTCCTAATCGTCAAAGAGATGACTCAGGAGTTAGAACTCTTAATGAGCAGGTAGTGAACTCTAGAAAAGTGTTTTCTAGAGGGATCATACGTTTTAAAATAATGAAACTCATTTATACCAAAACTATTTATAAATAAACCATTTAATACTGAAATAACCGAGTTTCACTATTTTAAAACTATCACAACTTCTAAAATATCATTTTATGGGGTTTTACATCTACAAAATAATAGTCACTAATAGAAGAGGTTAAAACACTCTACAAAAAAACCTCCACAACAAAATCTAATACTAGGGATCATTAAAAACCTCTACAAATTAATAGCTATGACTCTAATTATAGGGGTTTGACTCCCGGAAATTATTTTGTGGAGGATAAAAACCTTCACAAAATAGAAAAAAAACCTTTACTATATAACAATATTTTTTTGGTAGTGTTAGTGTTTACTTTAGTCTAATTAGCCATTGGAAGTTACTAGTGCTGTCAAAATGGGCCACTCGGTCTAACCCAGCGCGGTCCACCACGGGTTGGTTACTTAGTGTGTCAACACAACCTAGCTCATTTATTAGAGAGCTAAACAAATTCGAACCCGGCCTGACCAACCACGGTTTGGCGAGTTAAACAAATTGACTCACTAGCTCACTTAATTATAATTTTTAAAATAAAAAAGAAAATTACAAACTTTTTGTAATTCAAATCTAAATAAATTTCACTCCAAAAAAATGATGTTAAACTCAAAACAGTTCAAAATAATATAAAAATATAGAGAGAAAAATCAAAAGAAAAAGTGAAAATCAAGAAAAAGTCAACAACTCACATATTTTATTCAACTAAAATAAAAAAAGTAAGCGAAGTGCGAACCCAACATTAAGCAACAATAGATTCCTCTATTTCGATTTCACCTGTAATATATGTTCTTTCAATTCAATTTTCTCGATTTGCTACTTGTTGCTTTCAATTTTTGAAGTAAGAGGTTTCATTAGGGTTTTTGACGAAAACGTGTTTGCTTGTTATGCGGTAACGCAAGAGATCAGGCGATAAATTCTCTGCTCGACATGTTCGGGGAATGAGCAGTGCATCCCAATTGCCGGAATGCTAATAACCCTTTTCATGAATAAAGTGATTAGAGTAAATCATGATAAAACTATAGTAGTTGAAATTGCTAAGATTTTGTGCTTGATTGGGCTCTTGAGAAATACAATGAGTTTTCCAAATACAATCTGAGGCAATTAACAACAACTAACCTGGGTTGGGGATTAAGGATGATCAACATTGAAGTGAGAGCACCGTGAGAGCAGAGCAGATTCACAATAGCAGAGTGAGGAAAGTATTTTTTAGGGTTTCATAAGAATAAATTAATAAAATAAAATTAGGTGGGTTGGTGAGTCAACCCAACTGACCACGGGTTCAACCCAAATGAGCCGGGTTGAAAATTGACCCGTAGAAAAATAATATATTTTTTCAAACCTAACCTGACCCGAATCCATGGTGAACCAGGTTGGCCCGCAAGTTATAACCCATTTTAACAACTCTAGAGGTTACCATAGAATATGAAGATGTAGAATACATTCTTTTGTATTACCACATAAAGAGCATTTAAAGCACGCAAAAATACTTCTATATTAAATTGCAAAGTTAAGGGGAAAACCTATTATCCCAAAGTTTCTAAAGCATTAAAGTTTTAGTTGTAGATAGACTAACAAAACAGGACAACTTGACCCGTTTTTGGCTTAGCTAGCTAAAGAAAGGACCAATAGGATGACGAGTTGGTGGGATGACCTGCCAATTTTTATTTTTATATTTTATTTATTTTATATTTTTTAAATTATATAGATGTATATAGTAAAAGTACATTGTGATTAATTTTTAAGTTTTAATTGATTAATTAATATCTCTAATTGAAAAATTAAAATAATTATTTTATTTACCTATTAGATTATTACATTATAATTGATATTAGAACTTAATTTGTAAGTGCTAACAATTTAAATTATAATAATATTGTATATTTTCATTCTTCAAATAATATAATACATGAAAATAAATTTTTTATTTATTTTTTTTACTTTAATTACTATTTTAAAAAATATAGATTGATCGGTCAACCTGTCTCATCCCCCTACCTCTAACTTACTAATTTGACAAGTTAGGCAAGGCAAGTTAGAACAGACTTGTGGATTAAAAATTTCTATCTTATTCATCAATAAAAAAAATTGATTTGCACTTGTACGAAACATTTGTAATAAAAAAAAAACATCTATTAGAACACCAAATATCATTTCAAAACTTAGTTTGATCACCCTTTCTGGGAATTAAGTTGACATTTTTCGAAATAAAAGTCATTGAAAACTCTTATACTCGACCAAATAGAATATGCATAAAAAATACCATACTATTGATATTTAGATTTGAGAACCAAATATATAATCAAATAATAAAAAATTAAATATAATTATAAATGATAAACACTAAAATAAATAAATAAAAATTAGAAAAAAAAAACTTACCTAGAAAGGAAGGAGAACAATGACAATGGTAAGAAGAAGAATAATGCCTAAATGAAGGACCAATGTGGTGTGCCACGTGTGTTGGGTCTAAGGCCTGCAATGCAGCCTATGTCGACGGTGAAGGAGGGTGGTAGCAATACTATAACGTCGATGGAATAGAGGAAAATGATAGCGACCAATGTTGTCAAGAAGTGAATCGAAAAGTTCAGAACACACTAAGGGTAGTGACCAACGTCAACGATGGAAAGGGAAGAAGACATTATGCATCCAAAACTATGAATGGTGGAAAACAATGGCATTGGTCATCGATGGTGCGAAGTAGGAAGAAGACATTGTGCATGTGTGGGCAAGTGAAAAGATGAATCTTTTTAACCTTGAAAAATAAAATAACAACTATTATTTCACTTAGCTATCGTTATATATCTGTCAACAACTATATAACGACGATTTTACAAGAAACCATCATCGTTTTTCAACTATACAATGACGGTTCTCCTGAACTGTCGTCTTTTTTCAATTTTAAAATTATACGCAGTCATCCTTAAAATCAGTGTTATAATGTTATAATTAATTACAAATGTGTCATCGTCACTTCTATTATTGTGCTAGTAACGCAAAGGTCGTTAGTCAACATCGTTATTAAGCATTTTTGCACCAGTGTAATCACAATCTCAATAGATCTTTGACATTAAATCTCATACTACATTGAAGTAAACATCATCATAACTAGTGGAATCTCGTTTTTCCTTTTTCCTTTTTCATTCATTTAAGAAAAAAATTTATGACAATCTTTTATTTAGCGTCTTTGATCCTTTGTCCAAGGAGCCATTCTTGGGGAAAGGCTCGCCTAATAGACAACAAAGCATGCCCAATGAAAACAAAATAGAGAGTTATGTTTTAGCTAGCATACAACACCATTAAACATGCACCTAATGGTCAACCCTACACTCAACACTACAAAGTTAGCACCCACCGTCTAGGCTCTTTGAGCTCCCTAGAATTAAATTTCCATATGGTATCCAGTTATCCCTAGGTGGTGCCCAATGCCTCAAGCCTCCAATTCTCACTAGAAATTAATTTCCTTTGAAATCCAATAATATTGAGGTGTCGAACAACACCAATGCAAAGTTTTTAATGATACCTAGGTGAATTAGATTGGCTAATTGAGTCTTTTTGAGCTAATTTACTCCTCTATTGCATCAAATAGGTATAGTTGAATTCTAATTAAGCTTAAAAAGCATCAATTAACTAATTTGATACATCAAGAAGCAAATTCATTCACGGTGAAATGAATTCAACATTAATTCAATATTTCACAAACCAACCAAAAGACATTTGGACCATTTTAATCAATATCACATATCAAGTGATCACACCAATTCCTCAATACATACACATTAATTCATTCAATTCAAATCATAATCATGCATAGAAAATCGATTAGTTTTCCTTACCTAGATTATGAGCTACCAACACAAAAAGAATTATTTACCTCTAGGGACCTTTACTCACATAGAAAGTAATATTTTGCACATAGACAACTTAGATCAACGATTTGATCACAATAACAATCCTAATCAAACAAATATTCATCTTGATCCATTAAACGTCACATGAAAGCCTAAAATAATCCACATGCAAACTAAAAATATTAAAAGACAAAAAAGAAGAGAAAAAGATAAACATGTTTTGTTTAAAAATTGGTTAGATAGGATTATAACTCTCGATTTCAAGAATCATATTATGTTCTCTAATCTTCAAACAACTGGGTACATTCGTCAAAATCTTAGAAACAAAACCAAAGGAAAAAAATGAATAATTTTAGGGAGATGATGACCTTTATAAATAAAAATTATTTAATTGGTGATTTTATTTATAAACTCAATTTTTATTAATAAAAAATCAAGTTTATTTTTAAAGACCACATTTGTACTTTTTTCTATTTTTTAAATCTTAAAAGAAAAACTTCAAGATAATTAAACATAATATATTTCTTTTGAATAACAAAATATTATGAACTCTTTTATTAAAGGAGTTGAATGATTTGTTAGTGTTTTTTAGCTTAACTTGGCAGCATTTTCTATCGTCTATGCTAAGAAACAAAAATGCGAAAATAATTGAATGCCTTTAGTGTCGGCCATAGAAAATATATATTGTTCTTGAATAAGCTTGAAAATACCATTTGTTTCTACCACACCCAATAGTTTCACATCGTTTAGGAGTCAAGGTCTAAGGCAATTTAAATACTTCTTCCACCCTCGAAGACACCTTTTAACGATAAAACCATGATAGAGTATAAACTCCAAAATAGACAATACCTCGGATGCATGGTGATTGACCTTAACGATGTAACTTGGCGGACTTTGGATTAAACATTGACACCCACCATGAGGTCAATAACAAGGTTCTAAATCAATCATTAGTCCCCTAAGTCCTTCCTTGAAGATAAACCATCATTTTCCTTAGACCTCAATTAGAGAACTTATATGTTCCTATCATACTCTATAGTCTCACATCACTTAGAAATTAAGACCTAAAGCAGTTTTTCCATTCTTTGAGATGTCTTTAAATGACAAAATCATGACGGAGTTCTAGTATAAAAAACGAACAATACTTCAAAAATACGATGATTAACTCTAACAATGTCACTCAATATACTTGAGATTATAACACCATTATTTAACATTTTCTAAAAAAAAAAGTTTAGGAGAAAGAAGATCTCCTTATATCACACTTCCATACGAAAGAAATAACACACCAAACTACCATTTATTCTAAAAGAAAAAGTGCACAGTTTAAATTTCCATTATCATGAAGTAAAGATGTTATGAAAACCAATACTATTTAAAACTTCCATAAAACAATTAATTACCATCTAATTTAATAAGTTAAGTAATTATATATAAAAATTAAAATAGTAAATTTAAGTTGAATCGATGAATTTTGATCTGAACCGATCCAACTAACTGATGAGCAGACCTAATTAATTTGCAGTCCCACTTTAAGATATGCTATTATTGAAATGACGTAATTTTAGGTAGTTTTAGATATAACTAAAGCTTAGGGCTGAAAAAAAAAACCGCTTGAATCCGAACAAATTCGAATTAAGTTTGAACATATAAATTCGATTAAATAAACATATAATGTTATAGACATAAAACTAATAACATGGACAATTAAAATCAATTTTAAATAACGATTAAAATTTTATAGATATTTTACTAAATTTAAATTTAAATTTTAATATTTATCTATTTTTAAATATAATTTAAATTTTATTTTTAATATGATATTATTAAAACTTAGTAAGTTATATAAAATAATTATTATTTATTCATACATTTTAAAAATTCATTATATTTATATTATTTGTTCAAAAATAAAAATATTTTTTATTAAAAAGTTAAATTTAATATAAATTTATAATTCGAAAAACTGTATTGAATTAATTTTAGAATCCGAACAACTCCAATTAAATTAACCTGATAAATTAAAGGAGTAAATACAAATTTTAAAATTTTAAATTTAAGTTATATTAAATTAATCTGAATATAATTCAACTTATAAAAATATAATGTAATGAAATAATAATTTTAAATTTTGAAATAAAATTAAGAATTAAATATATTTTTAGTTTTATAATAAAAAAGAAATTTTTTTTTTCAAAATTTTAAATTAATTCAATTTTTATTTTTAGAGCAATTAAAAATTAGTTATTTTAATATAATTTTATTAAATTTATGTAATATATCAAATATATTTTTTTAATTAATAATAAAATAAAAGTATGTCAAACGTGTAAAGAAATTCAAATATTATCAAATATTTAAAATATCAAATAAATTTAATATAATTTAAGTTGAAAAGTTAAATTCATATGTCTCTACAATAAAAAAAAATTAGATTAAAATTAAAAAAAGAAAACTATTTTTAATTTTTATTTAAAATTAAAATTAGTAGAGAAAAATATATTTAACTTATAATTAAAATATTAAAAATAAATTAATTAATAGAGATGATGAAGTTACGCACATGTCTGAAGAAGTCTATGCTGTTTCATGATTTGATTGTAAACTGGCCGTAATTCGCGAATATGCCATCTTGGTTGGTTCTTTCTTTCTGGCACACCCACAGGTATTGTATTGGTGGTTCGTAAGCGCGTGCATGACACTGTCCAATCACTACCCAACAACACAACGCTGTAAGGTAGAGAATTAACTGCGCGTGAAGGGAAGAAATAGCAAATGTAATTAAAATTGAAAGAAAAATTAGTGTTAGTGGTGCAGGCAGCTTTAGAAATCATAATTGATTGACTTTATTGAAGTTAGCTATGAGAGAGGCTCACTCACTCACTTTCGGCACAAAATGGACATTTCTTATTTTGGAAAAAATCCAACTTAGTACATTTTCCACTGTACCATATTTTAAGGTCAGACAAAACCCTAACTCATAAGTTAACTGTAGGTTTCACAGGTCGGTCGCACTTTTAATTAACCAACAATATCAAAATCAAAATTAAAGGGGAAAACCTATGTTTTAATTCCCATTATTGGTGTTTAGGGACTATTTTTTATTATCTATAAAAGAATTGAAAGAGAGACCACTTTATATATTTTATAGAATTTAACAAATAATTCAGTCATTAATTTATAGAAATAAAAAGAAGATAAAGGGTTTTAAGTACACATTTAAAAAAAATCATTTTTTTTAAATTAGCGTTATTATGTCTTTGTCTTTATCTTTTGTTCCAAAAGAAATGAAAAGGTTGAAGTAAAACAAAACTTGATACAAAATAATAAAATGTTTTTTTTTCTTTTTGTTGAAATGGTATAATATAGGAAACAGAAAAAGAATTGTATTTAAAAATACAAAAAAAAAATATCTATTTGTGTTTTTTATATGTATGTTACTTTATTTATCTTTTCCTTTTCCTTCTTTTTAACATAACGAAATACTCTTTTAAATCTTAATTTTTTTTTCGTTAATCTTTCCTTCTTCCACCAAACATACACTCTAGGGTGCATTGAAGTAGACTTTATAATTCTAAAGTTAAAAATATTAACCAAAATTGTCATAATTGTCATGTGTGAAGCATTACTCTTTTCCTTTGTCATTTCTAAAGTTAAAAATATTCTCAACTAGTCTTAAAAAGTATACCTAATATTACTTTAAGTGTTGAAAATTATTCAAATTTATTTGCAAACTATTAACTTAGGTATTAATTAAAGTAATCACGAATTTCATTTATCGTGTTTAACTTTGTCTTTTTCTTATAATAACACATGCTTTATATATACTTTACAATATTTACTACTTGTAAGTACTTTCAAACACAAACTTCTTTTTATTCTTTTATTTCTAAGTTTTTCTTATAAATAAAAGTGTATATAAATAACATAATATAATTATATTAAAACCACTGTAAACACTTTCAAACACAGACTTCTTTTTATTCTTTTATTTCTAAGTTTTTCTTATAAATAAAAGTGTATATTAATAACAGAATATAATTATATTTAAACCATAATTAATGGAAACTAAAAAATCATCATCTTTTTTTCAAGTCAATCGCCAAGTCGACAAGTGTCACACTTTCTATTTTATGCAATTCTGCCAGAGTCATTTTCTGACACTTGATTCCACTATCACTCAAAATTATTCAATAAACTGAAATGAGAAAGAAAAGTATACATAAATTGTTTTTAATTTTAACTTTAAAGTCATATAACATTATTAAATGTGTTGTAATATAACATATGTGTTCTTTTTTTTAAAAAAATAGTATTAGACTTAAATAAAAGTACATTTTTTTTCGTGTAAAGGGATATATCCCTTCATATAATTTAGTGATTTCTTAGATAAGAAATGATGGTCAAATGTAAATAAAAAAATGAACATAATTAAATAGTTACTTTTATATATTTTACAAATGAAAAAAAAAATTAAAATAAAGAAATTTAGAAATTGTAATTCTGAAATTATGTAATTAAGAATAATTTAATAAAATTTATTCATATTACATACAAATAAGATGATCTACTTTTTTATAGTCTCTTACTCAGTAACTTCAAGATTAAGCATGTTGAACTTGAGATAATTTTGGGATAACTTATGGGAGAGTAAGGACCAATTACAGACAAGAAACTCGTGTTGACAAAGTTTCTTAAAAATCATGTATTTTAATTTCACTTTTCTTAGTTAATGTTTTACACTATGGTAAAAACAAACTAAATGAATTTTTTATATTTTTTAAATGTAATTTTTAAGTGTTAATTGAATATATCAAAAAGATTATAAGATATTTACTATAGAAGAAATCATTAACATCAATCGAATTTAGAGATAAAAATTAATTAATTATTATTGACTAATTTACATATTATTTTATAAACACTAGTACAAAAATGGTTTTTTATACCTATTAAAAAAGGCTTTTTATACTTATTTTGGAGTAGGTATAGAAGGAGGGGGTATAGAAAATTTACAATATTTTATACCTACTATTAAATTGGTGTAGAAAGTTTTACTTTTTATACCTATGTTGCATAATAGGTATAAAAGTCTTATATTTAGTTAGAGAAAAATTTTCTTTTTATACCTACTGGTGCTGTAATAGGTGTAAAAAACAATACTTTTTATACCTGTTGTGGCTTTGACTGGTGTTAAAAGTAATGTTTTTTTTAAATATTTTATTTGTTTGTACTACTATCCATATCCAGAGTTGCATAAGATTCAATCCCAGAATACAGTTTAAATAATCAATAACAAGTAAAATAATCAATATTGTTTTCATTAACAACTCAAAATGTAATATTTATTTAACAAAGTTCCTAACTATATTTACCTAACATAGTTACTTAACATATTACACATAAAATAGTTCCTAAACTCAAAATGTAATATTGAAACATCCAATCATTTACAAATGGTTAAAAGAAATGTAGCCCACTGCTCTCGAACATCCTTTATGACATGTTGTTCCATTGGAGACGTGTCATCAAATATATACACAATGAATAGTTTGAGTAAAGTTATAACATTAATGGCTTAAGATCTTAGTTACAAAACAATTAAACGAATTATTGATTTTTTAATCTGTAGTGTAATTTTAAAGGAGTTATTCCTTGTATATACTTCTTTTAGTTTTTTATATTTCAGCATCGCAATTAAAATTTTCTTCCTTCCTATTAATTACATGAAGGATAAAATTATAAAGATCATATTATTTTGAAACTAAAAGAAATGACAGATAAAAAGTAGCATTTTTACCAAAATAAAAAGGAGAATTAAAAAGAAATGTTACGTGCCTAGTGCCAAAATCAGAGAATTAAATAAAGCAAACCTTGATTTAATTTATGAAACCAAATCAATTGAAAATGATATTTGAAAAAAATCACTTAAATGCACATACAGTTTATCAATATTTTATTGAAAAATTGGAATAAAAATTTCCTTGTTTTTTTCTTCAACCGATCTCAAAATTCAATTTTAATTCCTACAAAATTATAATTACATTTTTCATTGATAATAAACTTAAGACATGCATAAAGCAATAGTGAACTTAAGCCATGTATACAGAATGACTCACGCCAATGAAATAGTGAACTTCTTAAATTTCTGCATATTCTTTTATTAATTCAACCTTGTAAACCTTAATGACTGAGTGAACCTATAAACCTTTTAAATTATAACAGAATGAGTAAACTTGTTAACATTTGGCTAAAAGTTAAATTTGTTTTTTCATTAATGGAAAAGTTACATTTTTAACATTGACTGAATGTATTTAAAGAACAAAACTTGATTATCCAAATCAAGCTAAATTGATGATTAACAGAATAAAATAAAGTTGTATTTGAAATAGGATGAGTATAGATAAATATATACATGTATATATGTGCGATAAAGTAACCATATTTTGGCCATTGTAGATGCATATATATGACATACTAACCTGGTGATGAAGATTTTTAGTCTTGTCTACTAGAAGCTCTATCTTTTCCCCTCTGTCCAGAACCTACATTAAAGTACGAGCATATTCATGCAGAAAATACATTTTATTCATTTTCCAACTAGAATTTATATCTAAAGCAAATTAGAAAAGCCATTTAAGAAAGATGACTTTTATTGCAGAGAGCAATTTATGGTGTGGAGGGATACTAGAACTAGATGTTTATGAAGGAACATTACTGATATTGCTTCTTTGATTAGATGAAAAACCAGTTAGAGCCAACAATGTTGTGTCAGGAAAAGAAAATATTTTTCATGTTAAAGAAACTTGATGAATGGTTTTGTTTGTGCTGACATGAAACCTTATGAAATTTGATCCTATATATGAAGAACTGAAATGTTTTCATAGCAGTGTAAGCAAAATGACTGACCTCAAGAGCCCTGTTCTTGGCAAATGCTTCAGGATCAGCAGACAATCCAGCAGTGTCCCATCCATAGTCCCCTGGGAATTCTCCATTCAAATAAGAGGGAGTCTGAGCTGAAAAGGGTCCCAAGTATTTCACTCTGTCTGGACCATACCACAATTCATTTCTCTGCTCACTCATCAACACAGATAACACTACATATTAGTCACACAACACAACCCAAAAAAACCAAAACCAGTAAGAAAAAATATGAAAAGCACAAACAAACAAACACTTGAAATTTTGTATTCTCAACTTTCTTCACTTTTACTAACTTCTTCAACAAACAAACAAACCAACATAAACAAGGAGGAACTTATGAACTCAAAGGTTCACGTCTAAACATAACTAAGATCCAATCACATTTCCAAGATTAATTTCAAGAGGTTTTCATCACATAATTCAGATTCCAAACTAGATTCAAAGTGTTGTATAAGAGAGTAGCAATTCTACCTTATATCAACTAAACAAAGGTCTATCCATCAAAGGAAGAAATCTGAAATTTGGATCTAGAAAGGATGAAGAACCAAGGAGAATAAGGTTGTTCTGAATGGTAACCAAATTCCATCTAGCTAATGTAATAGTCAATGATTGAAAGGCCACGGTTTTATCACCGTGAGAGTTAATGAATGAGAATAAGAGAAGAGTTGTCCTACCAGCACAAAGCAACATATAAACAATCATTTTGGGAACAAAAACAACAACCTTAACGTGATAATTGAGAAGCCATACTTAAATCTAATTCATGTACATGTCTTATTCTTAATTTCTTATCTTCAACTATCTACCATTTACCACTGTGAAAGTCTGGTCCAACTTTATTTTATAACTTTAAGGAACCATTAGTACACCAAGAGGAAACAGACAGACTTGACAGCAAGGATGCGAGAAATCGACTTTGGTCATGCTTTCAATGAATAATGAAAAGAAAAGACAACAAAAGGAGGAATGGCTAACTCTGGCCCCATTCGGTGGAATGAAAGAGTAACCCAATTATTTTATATTTCCAGTAGCATTTTAATAATTTCCTGGTTCATGAAGATGCACTGATGGGCACATCATGGTTCATGAGTCACACCAAAATCTGATCAAAGTTATGTAGCTATTAGGGAAAAATTTACAACTGAAACTGCTTCCACCAATATAAGCAAGCCCAACACATTTGTTTAGAAAACTATTTTACCAAGAAGCATGGCTTACAGGATAATAAAATAAGATGGCTCAAAATAAATATGGTGAAATGGTTAATTTCAACAGAAAACATTTTAGAAGTTCAGAAGTGACAACCACAGTAGCAGGTTTAAATCTACACAAAGAGCGAAACACAATCAAACCTACACAAATAAAACAAAAACACATTCACACACACAACAAGAATTTTAGAGTTGGTTCAGGCCCTTGAATAAAAGAGTACAGCCAGAAAAACGTGGAAACTCGAGAGGCAATTCCAATTTTAGCCTCTGGATTGTCCAGCTCTTCAACGAGTGCCGCAATGATCTTGGCAACCTCAACGGAGCAGGAGGTAGGAGTATACTTAATACAACTTCCAACCTTCTTAAACCACAACACAATGCCTCAATCGAACTTTGGAAAGAATGAAACACAGCTTGCCGAACCACAAATGTCCCAATTAAAACCAAAACGCAGATTAGGGTTCTTGTGGTTTACGATTTTAGGGATTACTAGGGAATGAAGGAAGAGAAGGATTACTTACCAAATGAAGGAACTGTTGAACGCGTCACCTTAAGCAACCACAACAACGAACTTCGTGACCTCAATGCACCAAACCACACCGAGAAGGCTGAACGAGAAGGCAGAACGAGAAAACCGATAGAGAAGGCCGAACACAAACACTTCGTCAACAAACACCAATGTTTCGTCAACAAATTATGAGAGGCCAAAAGAGAAGAAGGTTCTTCGTTGAGGGAGAAGAAGAAAACGAAGTGAGTAGAATGAGGGACGATCAAACCGTACTTTTCCAGAAGCCGGAGCCCTAGAAATCATAACATTGAGCGCTTGGTGACTTGGTGACGATCAGAGAATGAGAACGGGAATTGGAGGCGGTTGGAGCGAAAGGAATGAGATTCACGGCTTATGGAGGAGGCAGAGTGGGAAGAGGAAAGAATTTGGCTTTTCTGTCTAATTGTCGAAGTCTAATCTTTTTCCAAACTTCTATACCGATTTTAGCATTCATGAGGTATAGAAATTTTTTTTTAAAGTTATTCCTGTACCGGTTTTAGCTTTAATTAGGTATAAAAAAATTTCTTTAAATTATTTCTGTACCGGTTATAAGTTGAACCGGTTTAAAACCATCTTTTTTGTTTTTTTATACTTAATCTAAACATAACTGGTGTAAAAAAGTTTACCTTATTTACAATAATGCCATCGTATCATTTTTTATACCTAGTAAATTTGAACAAGTATAAAAAATAGCTATAAAAAGTGTATTTTGCACTAGTGAAATTAAGAATTATTAACATCTAAAATACTCTTTATTATTAATAAAAGAGTACAACTTATTTATAAATTAGAGTCTAAATTATATGATAATACCATATTAAGTTTTCACTATATCATTACATCTGCGATATATATTCTATGCCCATGACAATAGTCTAATATTAATCTTCTGTATATCTCATGTAAAAATATTTATAATAAGATAATCACCTATACATATTATTGAGTACGAAAGATTCTTCATTTCAAATATATGATGGAAAACCTTGATCAACTATTAATTTTATACATTATCTTGTAAGTATATAATATCTTTCCGCATCTTTTTTTGACAATCGATTTCAATCCATTACATTTCATAAAATAATCTCACATAAATACAATAATTAGGAATAAACGGATATATATATTAAAAATAATTTTGAAAAGGAAAATAAAAGATATATTAAAAAATATATTAAATAATATTGTTTTTACTTAAACAAATATATTAAATAATATTGTTTTTACTTAAACAATATTCTTTATGTAAGGCCGGGATTAATACTTTTATAAGAGAGAAAATTAATAAGACCCAAATTCTTATTTCAACTATGAAATCATTGTTAAGGCCTTTTCTTTTGAGTGAATTTGAGAGAGTGAATTTGAGAAGATTTGAAGATAAATTTTTTTGTCGTTTAATTGAGTGAATTTGAAGATAAATGAGAGTGAATTTGGAAATAAATTTTTTTAATTTGTTACGTCAATACAATTCTATACTAATTCCACAAATTTTATTTCCAAATTTACTCTCATTTATCTCAAAATTCACTCAAATAAACGACAAAAAAATTTATCTTCAAATCTTCTCAAATCCCTTCAAATTTACTCCCTCAAATCCATTCAAAAGAACAAGGCATAAAGAAAAGATATTCTCTAGAGCTCTGAAAAATATTTGTTTATTAAGTGTAATATAATATAATTATTACAATATATAAAATTTAAAATTTATTTTTATCGTGTTGAATTTAGCAGTTGTGTGATCCATCCACATAAGTAGAGAAGTTTGATTTGTTAGTGTTTGCCAGAAATGGAGTGTTGATGAGTTTAACGATAAGATGTGGATTTGGTTTGATGCGAGTGATGTGACTTCCATTGTGAACATTAGAAAAAGCTTTTAAATGGTGCGAAAAGATGTAATGAAAAGAAAGAAAACGAGCACAGGTTGTCTGGGACCATTATTTTATGTTTAAATAAATCTATTATGTATCTTTTAATGCTGTAGAATATATTTTCATCTTTAAAAAATATTGTAATAAGCTATTATTAATATTTTAAATGTATTTATGTAAAGTATCTCCTGAATAAGTAAATAACTTAAATATCTCCTCAATTTAGTCTTAATCATCTCATGTAAAACTTTTAGTTCAATTAACTACTTTTCGTGTCCATCAATTATTGAGATCACACTCTCACATATAATTGACTTTACTTTTGAAGACTTGTATCTTAAATTAGATTCCAAGATTGTTTTCATCTATCATACTACCTTACATAAATATACATACAAAGAACTAAATATTATTTTTTATATAATATAGTAAATTCTCTGTAACCTACTAAATAATTCTTTTTCACACGAAAACTAAGTAATGTAAATCTTATATCAGTAAAACCAAAATAAATCTCTTTTCATTTAACGCACGTCCTGTAACTTCTACTTCCTCATTGGAAATATTACTATTCATAACAAGTCATCTCATTTTCAATCATATATACATTTTCATCTCCATTTTTAATTCAATTTATCACACCACTAATAGAAATAATCAGTTATCATATATCATATCAAAAATAAAACAAATATACCATGTTTTGAAATAATTTTACTAATATATTTTTCAATAAATGATCTACAAGGAAAATAAAATGAAATCAGAAAAATATTAATATTTCCTTAGAAAGGAAAACTATTAATTCATTTTCTTTTTTTATAAAGCTAACATTAAATTTACCAAAGAAGTACTAGAAGAAAAAAATATTAAAAAATATATATACTCATTAGAAAAACATAAAAATAGAAATTCTTACTTTTTTTCATATAAAAGAAAAGATAATACAAAAATAAAATACATAATTAATTATGTTTTTAATCTTTTATTAATAATTACATATTTTGGTTATAATACAAATAATGTCAAAAATCATAATAAATTAATATTTTTTTTATTAAAAAAACTTCACTATTAATCATTGATTACCATCCTTTAGTGATATTTTTAAGAAATATATGTTGAAAGTCTCCTATTAACTAAAATTAATATCAATATAAAATATAGAAATGAAGGCAAATTTTACTTCACAAGTTAGTTTTGTAGAGTTGAATTAGGTTTAAAGTTCATTCCTTAACCTGATATCACAATTATATATTAAAATCTATTCTATCAAATTTATCTTTGTTAAACATATTGTTTTATCCTCTATTGGACTATTATCAAAATATTCATTAATGTTTAATTTCATGTCTATATGTTAACGAATGTAAACTTGATTTTATAAATCGTAAAATTGACCTAGATTTAAAATACTTGAATAATAAATTTAATGAGTAAGTAGTAACTGAAATAATTAATTAGAACATCAATATTTATTTGAGATTAAGCGTATAGGTTTTAGAAAATAACAATTAATTAAAAAATAGTAAAAAGTATACTATAGTTTAATTAAATTTAGTGATTTCCATCCATTTTTTTTATCGTACATATTTAAAAAGTTAAATATGATACTACGTATACGTGTTTAAACTAATAAATTGTAAAGTTATTTAAATATCAATTAATAATTTATTAATAAATTATAACAACTTTACTTTTTATTTTCTCTTAAAAGTGTACCCATCTTACATAGGAAAAAGTAAAATTCTTATATAATAATTGTTTGGATCGGTAACAACCATCAATTTCAAATGTAGTTTGTCAACTTTCTTATCATTTTCTCATATCCTTCTTATTGGTCTGATATGCACTTGGCACCCTCCCCTTTCGTTTGTCCATGCAAATTCATTCGTAATTATCTCCTACTATTGCTAATGGATCATTTTGATAAGCTAAGCTACTTTGTACCTACTATTGCTAATGAATTGTGAAATTCATTATTTTTTTAAATTCAATTTCTCACGCTTGATCGCCAATACTAGGTTAAAACTAACAAATTAGACTTTTAATTAGGGTGAGATTTTCTTAAAGGAAATTGATGTCATTGGAATATTTTTACATGGTTAAATTTGTAAATACATATAGAATCTAATCAATTAAAATGAATTTCGATTAGTTTAAGAACGAATTTCTCTAACTTTTGTTTTTGTGTAAGATGTTTGTGAGAGACGAAGAAAATAGATTAAGAGTAGTGTAATTTTTTTAAATGATACTCTATTATTTTATTTTTAAAAATATTAAATTGTAAATAGGTTTTTTTAATAGCCGATTTCATTTTATTAAAACTTATCATATCTCTAAAAATAATTTATGTGGATTTTTTTTTCTTTTTTAATAAAACAACTCTAAGCTTTGGAGCTATGTAACGAGTGAGTTGTAGTAGGACTTTCTTAAGATAATGAAAACTAATAATTTATTTTTTATTTTAATTATAATTACGTGAATTGAAATCTATGATGAAGATGAAGATGAATATGATTTTAATTTTGATTTGAATTGAATTGTGGTTGTGTTGATGAAAATGAGATGTGCAATATTGTTTTGGAAGTCTGATGTGATAGAGAAAAGTTATAATGGTAGATTGGTAAAATTGTTGGATGAAGAAGGGAAACTTGATCATGTATATTGAGAATATGATCATGTATTATAGAAATAGAAATGGTATTGAGAGAGTTGAGTTATGGTTAGATTTATATTTTCGTAAGGTTGAGATTCAATTATTTTGATGTAATTGAATTGTTCTATGATATATGTACTTGTTTGAGAATCGTGGTAATTTGAAATGCTACAATATTTTAGAATGATTTCTATGCACTAGAATTTATAAGATTGGTATATAGTATTATTGTGTGTAAGAATGCATTGAATTGATACTTCTCATAGAATATAGAGTCATATGGAGTGATATAGGTGTTTGGTAATGATGAAAAATTCCTAGTCATGGTCAAACACTTTCAAAAAGAGTAGAAATCATCCTTGAAGATGATACCAACTCTACCTTGTGAACCACCTTTGGAGCCATAATGGAACATAGCTTGAAGAGTAGTGTAGGTTGTTTAGGCCATTGTATTCAGCCATGTAATGTAGGTTTTTTAAGGCTTGTATTAAGACCTATTTAGCATAAAGTTTTCTTTAAATTAGACATCCAAACCAAGTGGAAAGTGTGTGTCATGTGTCATGCTTCTATTTGAGAGGATTTGCCTTTTGTAGTGGCCATATGACACTCTAGGATTGGAGAGGTTTTATTTTTGGTAGTGACCACATGTCCCTCCACCATTAGAGAGGATTTGTGACACTTGTCTCTATTTGAGAAGGGTAGTATTTTGGCCAATGAGTGCAAATGTGAGAGATTATGCTTTTAGGGTTTTTAAGAGATACCCTTATCTATATATAGATTGTCTCCTCTCTTATAATTATCTTGGAAGTTTATTAATGTTATGCTGCCCAAATTTGGCCATACATTTCCTAGATCAAAACTAAAGCAATTCAGAGGCCCCTCTAGTCACCTTCCTCCTTGAGTTGGCCTCACCTCTCTTGGAGCTACCAAACACTACACCATCACCACCATATCTCCTAGAGGTCATGAGCTTCTACATCATCCACACCTTAGTTCATCATCCTTGGACCATTTACCACTAGTTTTTCACATTCAAGGAAACATCCTTCCATACACATCTCCTAGTTTTGGTTCAACCTAATTAAGGAGGTTGCTATAATGTAACTACTATAATATGAAAATTTAATGTTATTAACATTTTATTTTTAACTTTTGTTTGTACCATTAGGTGCAAGTGTGTGACCATTGGGCATCATAATGAAGTTTGAGAAAGATCAACCACTATTTTTTTATTGTTAAGTGTGCCTTGAGTATCATTAGGAGTTATAGTTCTAGTGGCTTGGGTGTTGGGCAGTGGAAAAATAATGTTAGGTGAGATTTTAAATAAAAATTTAGAGGGTTCTAGTGGAAAATGGCGTTGAGTAGTAGGCACAACTTAGATAGTGAGCCATTATTTTGATTGCACTAGACAGACCTTTTATATTGTTGGGCATATTTTTTTAAAACAAATAGTTCTTTTGTTTTATAATGTTGGGCGGTGGATCTGTTATGCTAGGTGATTTTTAATTTGCTTTATTGAGAATTTGAAGTTATAAGAATTATATTTGGTTTGATAGTGTGAGGTATGAGTCAAAGTAGTTATTTTAAAGGGAAATACTACTTTTCTGTGTTGAAGTGTATTAAGGAGATATCATGAGTGAGATTATCCTAACTCTACTAGTATTCTACTTATTTAGAGAAATATATCTAAATGGTAAGAGTTGAATGAGACTTCACAAAGTAGACATTATGATATGACAAATGATCATACTTATAGAACTAGTAAGGTTAACCTTGTCATGACTTGATGGAGGATATTTCTCCTTATATTGTTATAAAATTGAGGAATTAGAAGTAAGTATGATATGTGTAGAGTCTCATGAGTCTATTTAATATACTAGTCTACCAAAAATAGGGTCTAGCTTTATTTTGTTGTTTGAGCCGCTTTGGATTAATTTCTTTTAATAATGTAGGCAAATACTTAGTATTTGATTTGATGAATGAGAACTATTTGTGCTATTGGGCCAGTTTCTACAATGAATATTTTTGTTGAATGAGCCATTGGGCTGAAGTTTGAAGAGAGATTATGAAAGTTGAGTTAAGGGTTGATTGCATCTTAGATAGAAGTTCAACATTATTTTGATGTGTATACACACTTTTAAAAGACCTTAATTTTTTTATGCATTAGTTTACCCTCACATTCTTTTGTTTTGTGTTTTTGTTTTCTCTTTATGCAATGATTATATGATAATACGTGAGTAGAGAAAGACATAAGTGGTTGTAATAATAAAGGCAGTGATACATGTTTAGAGGTATCAAGGCAAAAAAATTATATTAAGTGGCCAAACATTTTGAAATATTTTTAAATTATATGTAGCAAAGATTTTATAAATTTTATAAATTATATATAATATATTAGGAATTGATGGGAATTAAATTAAATATATTTTTATTTCTTTTATAAAGCTTAACATTTAATGTTAATAAATACAAAATACAAAATCAAATATAATAAAGAGTAAAAATATAAGAATATAGAAAATAGAGTATTAGAGTTGATAGATGTTTTAAATTAATGAGACCATATTATTTTAATGTTAAAATAATTTGATAATACAAATAGAATTTTATAAACGCGTCTCATTATCTAAGACACTTACTATCTCTCTAGAAACTTTTCTCTATACTTTCTCTCCCTTCTCTCTAAGTTTTTTAGCTCTTGAGTTATCTCTTTGACGATCAGAAGGTGCCTAGACGATCGCGGCAGTGAAGTCTACAACTTCATCCAATCAATTTCTCTAAAGAGTAAGTTAGTTTATACTCTTTTCTTTGATCAATTTTTTTTCCTTACATGCTAGCTCTCTTTGATTTTCATGTGAAGTTTAAGTCTTCTATACGACTCTCTGCTAATTAGTGGTTTTAAGGTATACCATGATCATGTTTTTGTGAGTTGTAGGTGCAAATAGAGTTCCTTGAGCTGGTGGAGTCATCTTAGCTCTTGCAGAGCAGTTTGGTCCTTTATAAGGTAAGAGAAACTAATATTGTCCTTAATTTCATGAATTTATGTTTGCTATGTTGTGAGGAATTATGTTTGGTTGAATATGTTATGATTGAGATGATTGTTGTGTGATGTTTACATGTTGCTGAATAGTATTGGTCATGTTTGAGAATTGTATTGGTTTGAATGTTTCATGTTGTTGTTTTGGAGTATAAATGGTATACATTAATATCGTATTGGGAAGTAGAGAGTAGGCTTAGTTATAGGTTGGTTTTTGGTCTAAAAGGAGGGTTTTGATAGGCGAAAAGTTGAGTTAATGATCAAATGGGAGAAACTGAGATTTTGGGTCTGTCTTATGGTTATTTTTAAAATTGTCTAAGCCTTATGTTAAGCAAAATCTGAAATGGAATTAGTCAATGGTTGATAGGTTTATTTTTGTGTTTTTTTTTATGAAAATGAAGGTTTAGGGTATGTTTTTGAGTCAATTGTGACTTGTTTAGACCCATACTTTGCAAATTTCTGGTTTAAAATATGTAGAATCGATCTTAGGTACTTTTGAGTTGTTGAGTTGTCTAGTGTATCTTGTTTCTAACCAAATGACCAACGTGGTACTCCATTTCCATATATAAACATATTTTCACATCAATCCTAGTGTTAGAGAACCTAAACTGATCATTTGGATAGGTCTAAGGTGCACCAAAATCAGAAAAATCATGTTAATGTCAAAACTAATTAAGAATAATCGATTATCAAGTGTAATAATAGATTATTTCAGTCAAAATGTTATCTTTTCTTTAAAACTCTCTGGAATAATCGATTTTTAGGTATGATAATTGATTATTTCAATCAAAAGGTCCCTTTGTATGAATTTTTTATGGAACAATAGATTATCAAGTGTGATAATGGATTATCCTAAAGAAAACCTTAAAATTTAAATTTATATTGGACATCTTGTATGCATGTTTGCTTTCTTTTGTTTTCTTCTTTTCTGTTTCTTAGGCATGGAAATGTAATGATAATGTATGACTTTTTTAGTAATTTCAATGGAATTTTTATGAGGTTTTATGCATGAAGTTATGTATATTTCCAAGTATGGTTTGAAAAGGAATTTCAAGGAGAAAATTCTTAATGGTTGCTTCAATGTATTATTGTAGGAGCTTAGTTTTTTGGGTTATACTGACACTCTAATGGTCATCCATTCAAAAGTAGAGAGGGGGGTCATGTGGTGAGAGTAGCAGGAGGTCCTAGTTTGGGAGTCGATACCATTGGCAAAGAGAGATGTTTAACGGACTAAACTTATGTGGTTGCTTGGGGTGTGCTAATTGTTCCACCACCAGAAGTGCACAACCTGCCATAACTCGACAATAACACATGAGTCCAGATGTTATAATATGTTTAGGCGTTGTACTTAAGTTTGAAAGTTAAATATAATATATGATAGTTTTATGAATTCCATGTTTTATTCTTTTGATATTAGCTTATCCTTTTGTCTTTGTCGGTTTGTGTGTGCTTGTTTTCTCTTTTGCAATGATTATCTTAAATGGTGTGAGCTTAGAGAAACATCTTTCCAGTTGACCCAGCGCGGGGTTGAGGATGAAACAGTGACATAGTTAGATGTTAGTTCTCCATGTGTAAGTCTTTTCCTTTAGAAACCTCTAGGTTTTCTTATCAATTATGATGTTTGTAACACTAATTTTAGTAGTTTTATACTAGTTAAATGGGATATTACAAAAAACATTTATTAAGATGTTTTTTTCTATTTTCTCTTCCATTGTTTTTGAGTTTTTCGCTCGTCTTTCACTCTCATCGATTTTCTTTTATTTCTGAAAAGAAAAAAACTTGTTATTTCTTCTCTAATTTCTCATTTATTCTCTTCCATTCTTGAACAAAACAAAAGGTAAGTCTCACTTAGTAGTAAAATATTAGTTCAATAATTATTGATGAGTTGAAGAATATCAAAAAAACAAGGACAATCCTTTAAATATATGTGATTTCTTTTATAGTTATGATTATATAAATTATGTATTCTTTTTTATTGTATTAATTACAATAATTAAATATATAAATTTTAAATATATTATTTTGATTCTTCCAAAAATATTGATCAAAATTCGTCATTCAATAAAATAAAATAATAACTATAGAGTACTAGACATAAATAAGTAGTTAAATAACTTTTAAAAATATTTTTTATTGCACTTAAATGTTATTTTAAATTATTTGTATTGGACTATAATTATGAATATATATATATATATATATATATATATATATATATATATATATAATTTTATTAATTTTGGGTTGTTACAGTTTAAGAACAGAATATTAAGATCTAAGATAAGCTAACTTAAATTTTATAAATATGATTTAAATTTCAAACTTCATATATATAATTAAATAATTGTAAAATTTTGATATATATGTTATTGAATAAAAATATACGTAAATTCTTGAATTTGATATGGAAAACTAAAAAAAGAAATATATTGAAATAAGATTGGTGAAATTGATTTACATATTACGATAACAGATAAATAAAGTTTATATAGTTTTTTATGATTAGTTATTCTCTAAAAATAAATGAATAATATATATATTTTTTATTTTGTTCTTAGATAAATTAAATATTTGAATCAATTGAATTAATACATTGACATTTTAAATTGTATTGAGGAAATAAATATTCCGAATTAAATAAAGTAAGTCAATTCAATTGAGAAAACAAACTAAGCTTTGTATGCTGTTTTTTAGTACCATATAAATTATCAATTTATGTATATATAAGTGGTACTATGATCATGACCCTATGTACTTTTAAAATGTTTTACTTTCTAAACAATTCAAACTTATTGAATATCATTAAATGCATCCTCTACCTTTACCGAAAAGGAGAAGGCATAGAAAGATTATTCTCCTCCTTTGCTAAATATGGATTTATTGAGTTATCTTGCACAAAAATTAGTTGAAAATCTTTTATATTTTATTCCAATGAGCTGAACCAACATAAAAAGACGAAGAAGCGATGAAAGCTGTACTTTTAATTTACATGTACTTTTAGAATTTTAATTTACATGTACTTTTAAATAATTTTTAAATCAAATTATTAATTATATTTTAATTCAAACATGATAAATTTGAGGATTGGAAAGACAATGACAAATTTTAGAAAATGTTTTAGAGTTGTCAAAATTATTTTTTATGTGTATAAAATTGGTAGAAATGTTATATATATATATATATATATATATATATATATATATATATATATATATATATATATATATATATATATATATATATATATATATATGGATAAAACATTTTGGACCAAAGCGTTCCTCACACATTAATATACTCTACCAGCGGAAAGTTGAAAGAGTAGTGTAAGATAGTTTATTTGGTTACTCTTCTAGTTTATAATTTAATGTAAAATAAGTTTAATTATGTTTTAAGTTTTTCTAAATTTGAATATTTTTAATTAAGTTTATATTTTAGAATTGAATCATAGCCTTTAAATCTTTTATTTGAAGTGACTATCTTATTTAATCATCTTGTTTATTTATCTCTACGTGTAAAGAAATATAAAATTTTATGTTAATATAAATCGGAAACACGATTAATGAGAGCAGTAAAAGTCACTTAGAGTAATAAAAATTATATGTAAAACAAGATGAGACCGAAAAAATTAAATAATAAAGATTCAATTAAAAAATTAAATAAAATTTAAATACAAATAATAAAGACTTTTTCAAATTGACATCGATATTACAAATTAAATAAAAATAATGAACATTCATTCAAACTAATGACACAAAATATCAGATTATACTCTAGTTAGCCTTTACACCATGTAACTTTGATCAATTTTGCTAAACCAATTTTCACAAAACTAACAACACAGTCAATTCCTCATAAAAATAGCAATCACGAAACACAAAACAAAGGTCAACTTCTCCTACATTAGGTGTGATTATTTGCATCTTCTTCCTAGAAACCGATGGAACACCCCGCAACCTTGAATGAGCTTCCAAAGACCTATACAAAAGGTAGACATCCATTACATCATAATAATATTATAGGAAGGAAGCAAAATAGAAAGAAAAACTTACGCCTCTAATATATTTTTGATGGACAATGTGTTAGTTTTCTTATGCAAGGAACATAAGAGAACTACAAAAGAACGATCGGGAACAATAACTAGCAATTGCCAATGACCCCTACAAGTTCTTCACTGTTTCCGATTTAATAATAAGATATGCCTCGGATAAAGTAAAAATATATGGCAAGTCAAATATATAAAAGGAGCACTTCACATGGGTCCAAATCTGGATCTAGGATTTGGTCACCAATAACTGCTTATGCCTAATTTGCTCCAAACCTTGGGTGGAGGCAGGATACAAATAGGGGAGGACGATTGTTAGATCCTACACATATTACAACCCTCAGTACGTTACTAAACAGGATGAAAATAGAGAAACTATTATGAGCATTTCTTCCTGTCATACCAAACATAAACGATGACTATATTATATAGGATGTCTAAATTTTGGAAGATGAGAGAAAAGCAATACTTAGGCAACTCTATCAATAACTCTCTAGAATGTCTTTTTGTTTTGGAGAGACCAAATTATCTTTATAGTTTATTTTGTATGCCTAACTTTTTAACTTCTAATTTTATCAGCAATACTGACTCATGATAGAGAAAAAGTTAATGGCCAAGGGAAAAAGTTATATTACTTTTGTGTCAAATGGATCTTGAAAATATAAGAGTGAACCAAAACAAATATAAAAGTTTGGCCTGACAAATCGCTTCTCCGTCTATGAATCTCAACGCCTGAGTAATCAACTGGACCTTGAACTGCCACATGAAGCTTTTCAACCTTCACTCGAACAAAAAAAATTTCTTTATGATTTGTTAGAGTAGTTATTGCAATTTTTTGGGCCACTGATTCCAGAAGGTTGTGAGGTGACCTTTCAAGAACTTCCTTAACTATACTGCATCACAAATTATTGACATGTTAATCAGATTACAACTACTAAATTAAGACATTAACCAATATGAAGAGTGACACTAGAAATTCATGCAATCAAATGATGAAAACAGAACCAAGACGTTCTAAATTTGTTGGCCGCTCACTCATATATTGTTGTGTAACTAACTGTATTAGATAAGTGATCAGTTTTGCCAGCAGTTGCGAGATCCATCCAAGGATCTATATCTACCACGAACTTCTGGCCCAGTTTCCTTTCTTCTGGCTTTGCTCCGTGAAAACCATGGAATGACAATCCCCTCAGTACGAGTTTGTCTCCACATGCCAGTGCATCAGATTCCATTTTAGCTAAAATAATGAGCAAATAGAAATATAAAGGTGTATTTTATTTTAAAAATGAAATTAAATAGTCCTTAGTTAAACTATCTCATACTGATTCATATAATCACTAGTACAAAAACAGCGTACAATGTCGAATATTTTTGGCCTTTCACGTCGAATTCGAGAAGGACGTCATATCGGGAGACATTAAATTGACGTCGAATTTAAAAAATCGATGCGTCAAATTTTGTCAATATACGACGTTAATTTAACGTTGAATTTTGTCAATATACGACGTTAATCAATTTTTTTAAAATAATTGTAATCCTTTTTTACAACTCTACGAGACCTTAAAAGCAGAACTATGAATGGTAATATAGGATAAACAACAAATAACAATAACAAACAACAAACAAGTTCAATCAAACAACAAACAAGTTCAATTAAACAACAACAACAAACAAGTTCAACCAAACAACAGCAACAATAACAAACAAGTTCAACAAAAAAAAACAACAAACAAGTTCAACAAATAAGTTCTTCAAAACGAAAACGAAAATTAACCTTCAAAAGGTGGGTTCATCGGAATAAAGGGTTGCCAATAGTGAGAGAGAAAGCAGAATGCGCCTATGAAGGACAAGAACACGAAAATAATCGGTGAAAACAAACGAAAATCATACTTGAAGTAGTTAATTAACATGCATTTGTATCAAATGATAGAAAGATTACATGTGATGGTCGTCAAACTTCGTTCGAGAAAAGTTTGAGCAAAGAAGACGGTCTCGTGCGCTAAGATAAAGTGAATGAATTTTCAATCTCCCTCTCAAATTTTTATTGAATTCATTAACCTTTTGACGTCTAACGTTGAGGCATTCGACGCTTTATTTCCTTTTACGTCGAATTATAATTCTAAACGACGTTTAGTAATTGCATTTATTTACAAAATTGTCACCGATCATTTTTAACGTTGGCTATTGACTGGTTAGACATTGAACGCGTGACGTTATATGCTATTTTTGCACTAGTGAATAAGCAAATAGGAAACCATGTATGTCAAGGCAGCAATAAACCAAAGCAACAACAAAATTAAAGTATAAAACATGTACATTGAATTGCTCAACAGAAAATGCTTTAGCTGATAATCAAGATGGAAACATAGAACATTAACTTGCTCAGTATCATATACATGTACACCATGTACATTGGAGTCAAGAATGTAGTCTCTTAACAAAAACAAGTATGTAATAAAAACACAATTTGTCATCGTTTAACACCTCTCTACTATTAGGGAATACAGGTTCAATACTGAAAAAGTCTTTTATCTGAATTTTAAACAACCAAACAGAAACATAAACTCCAAAACAAATTCCCAAACAGAAACATAAACTCCAAAAACAAATTCCCAGAGATTTTCTTCCAACCAAACCAAAAATACCAAAAGCATGTAATTTTAATTGAAATAACTAAAATCAAAATTCATATAGATAACATCATTATGGTGAGTAGAATAAAGGGCTAAAGGCATCTTTGTTGCGGTGTAAAATCGAGTCGGCGAGCAAGGACATAACGGAAGACAGTGAAATCAAAGGCGAACCCTAGATTCGAAGGTTTGTTCGGAGGAGATTCTAGGGTTCGAGGTTGGAAGGGATTTAATCGGTGGAAAAGGTTGGAACGGAGATTTAATCGGTGTAAATAGATAGAAATTGATCTCAATCGGTTAAAAATGAAGGAAAAGGTAAAACAATCGGTCAAAAGGTGACAAATAAGGAAAACCTAGAGGAAAATGAGGTTTGGTGTTTGAGGTGACGCTCGAGGTAGCGAAGAAGATGTAGTTCGTTGAGAAGCAAACGCGAAATCGAGAGATTCAAATGAGATTAGGTTTTGGTGCTCTGATTCTCTCAAGGAGTAGAAAGCATGAAGATGTGGTTCGGTGATGGTAAGGGAGGAATGTTCTTGGAGGAGTGCGTGGTTTAGAGAGGAAGAGAGGAACGAGAGTGAGAGAAAACGTGAAATTAGAGATAGCGAGAGGGAAATGTGAAAAATTAGAGAGGCAGAGAGATATTATGACTTTAAAACTCAGTCATAATACATCAAGAAATTTCCACACCTTGTGATAGGTGTCCATATCTACGTAATAATAGGTTTTGAACTTTTTGACAAGTTTGCCACCGCGTTTCATATTATAACTCATATACAAAACTACGTCATAATATGTCTTAAACTTATTTACAAGTTTGCCACCGCGTTTCATATTATGACTAATGTACAAAACTACATTATAATATGTCTTACTTTTATTACAATTCTACCACCGGTCAACCTATTATGATGGATAATTTTTATCCGTCATAATAGGTCGTCATAGAAAGGTATTTTTCCACTAATGAAAACTTCATTAAGTTTAAAGAAGTCTTTCATAAATTAGGATACTTGTAATTGAGTTTATGTTAAAGTTTTTTCATCTATTGACAAGTCAAAAGTTAAATATTTTTCAATTAAGTTCCTAAGATTGGATTTTTTTTAACCAAGTGACGTGATTGTTATCATATATATGTGTTAAGAAATGTGAAATTATATGATTAACATAAAAATAAGGTTTAAATGCTTACTTCGTCCCCATGTTAAGAGGTGAATTTCTGTTTAGTACCCGGTTTTAAAAATGCCTCTATTTTATCTCAAAGTAGTATAAATTGTATCAATTAGATCCCTTCCGTTAAATTCGCATAAACAGAGTTAACTCCCAACTGACGTGACAAAGGAATCTGCACTTTTTCTTCTCTCTCCTCTGCTTTTCGTGCAATGTCCCAACTTTTTCTCTCTTTTCTATATCTTTATTAAATATTTTTTCTCTCTCTTCCTCCAAAGCTTATCTTTTCGAACATAGATTCACTCATTATTCAAAGTAGTAGTCTGGTTCATCCAACCGTTTGGTGTTCTCCTCATGCTCCCACTACCTGTGACCGTTCGGTCCTTGTTGCTCCCACTGCATGTGACCGTTCGGTCCCTTCTGCTCCCACTGCATGTGACCGTTCGATCCCTACTACTCCCACAGCCTTTGATCGCTCGGTCCCTTCTACTCCCACTACATGTGATCGCTCGATATTAACAACGATGATTTGTTTTTGTTTACAAGTTGCAGCACCCACCCGATTGCGTCGTCGCTGACTTCCTCTGCCCTTAGGTTCACGACGTGGTGAACAATCTCCGCATCCCTAGACTCGCCTTCAATGACTTCTTCCTCTTCACCGTGGCCGCCATGGAGTCCGTGAGATCGAATCCCGAACTTGTTTTCGACGCCGTCCCCTTTGTGATCCCCCATTTTCCCCACCGCATCACCTTGTGCTCCAAACCACCAAAAGGGGTCACCGCCTTCATGGAGAGGCTTCTGGAAACAGAGATGAAGAGCGACAGTCTCATCGTGAACAACTTCGTGGAGCTTGACGGAGAAGAGTGCATCCAGTACTACGAGAAAGGCAAGGCCCACAAAGCCTGGCATCTTGGGCCAGCATGTCTGGCCGCGAAAGTCGATGAAGAGAGGGGCGAGTGACTCCAGTCCGACAAGATCTAGTCAGGGCGGATCCGCGTCATATCTCCTTGGGATCGTTGCGAGATCCGCCTTGAAGATTCGAACTCCGGTGACCCCTTCGCTGCGTCACATTCTCGGAGTTGACCATTGCAAGGACCAACCCCGCCGTTGGAGTCACAGTCTCGGAGTCTTCGAGTTACACTCTGTTCCCTTCATTTGGAGTCTACGTGGCAGGTGGTGGATTGTGGGGTCGACGCCTGTGGAATTCGCGGTGAGACTGACAGTGTGGATACCCAATGAGAATGTGTGCATTGGAGAAACTCTGTATTGGGTAACCTCGACCAGAGCGTATAATGTTATGGGATATGATTTTGGGAGAAATGGGTGGAGGGAATTGGGTGTGCCCATGGCTGAAAAGGGTTGGCTGGAAGTGGTTGCTTGGTTCTGGCATGGTGGCTTGTAGAAGGGTTGGTTGGGAATGGGTATTAGGGAGAGAAAAAGAGAAAAAGAGAGAGAGAAAAAGATGGCAGCAACATCAGAGGAAAGAGAAAAAAAGTGCGGCCAGGTCAGCACAGAGTTAACTCCGTTTATGCTAATTTAACGGAGGGGACTTCATTTATACAATTTTTACAACTTTGGGACTCAATAGATTCATTTTAAAACCGGGTATTAAACAGAAATTCACCTCTTAACATGGGGACGAAGTAAACATTTAAGCCTAAAAATAATATTTGTTAGAAATAATGAGGCTTGTTTCTCAACACCAAGAGGGGTGAATTGGTGTTTTATAAAAACTTGCACTTTTCAAATCTTTTTCGTAAAGTATAAAGTTCTTGAAATCTTTCTTGTGCAGTAAGCAAATGTATGTGCAATGAAACGGTAAATGTAAATATAAAGAGATAAAAGAGAGAAAATGAAACATAGTTTTTATGCTGGTTCGGCCTCAATGCCTACATCCAATCACCCTTCCAATTAACCATTGATTGAAGAATATTTCACTATAATGATTGGACAATTACATCAAAGGTTTTACTATGAATACACCGTCACAAAGTAAACACCTTTCTCACTCAAACAATCAAATATGGAAACAATAACACCTGCAAACACAGACCCCACGGTCTTGTTGCAGAAACGCTTTGAGAATCTCCTCTCAAAGTCAAGAGCACGCCACTCTTCTTCTTAACGCGCATGTCCAGGGAAACAGAAAGTCAAAGATTGCAAGTCTTCTCTCCTGATTAATACAGATGCACCTTTAGTCGTGCTAATATGATCAGTCAATGTAATCCACAAAGATGCCTCACAAGAATTCTTCAAGATTCTTCAAACTCTTCGCGTTCTTGATTCTTGGAGCGTATTGAGTAATTTGTAAACTTTCTAGTATCAAAACAATTAAGTATGAAAGTGCTAGAATGATCAAAAGTTACAGAAACACAACCAGTGCATCAATTTATAGTTACTGTCATATCAGACGCAAAGTAATCGATTAAGTTAGTAGTGTAATCGGTTACATAAAAACTATTGTAACAGTATTACAACTAACTCAGCACTTAATTGAATGTACAATTAATGTAATCGATTTGCATTAAATGTTGGTCAAACAAATTTAAAATATGACCATTATAGCAATTATGACAAGCATGAAATCAGTTTTCAAAGCTTAACAAACTCAATTGAATACACAACACATGTAATCGATTAAGCTTAACACTTACACATATTTTGAAAACTTTTTCTTCCCAAAAACTCATCACAACACATTTGAAAAGATATTTGCAAACGCACGAGTTTTAATCGATTCAAGACCTAATGTAATCGATTCAAACGAGTTGTTTTGCCATAGTTCAAAACATAAGCTGTCTGATGACCTTAATTGATTACTACAACACTGTAATCCATTATGTCATGCAGATATGCTTTTGTGCTTGTGGTTTTCAATACACATAAACATATAGTGTGCATACACAGATATAATCACATCATAATCGCAATAGTATGCATAAATTAAAAAATATGTCCAACATATGCATTTATCACAATAAGCATGTACAAATTCACATATGTATAACACAACACAAAAACACTTTTCTGTTGTGACGTTAAAACATTCATGTGTTGTTGCTATTAATGTGTTGTCATCATGAAAAACAACATAATAGGGATTGGGTTCAGTTGTCACATTGCTCCCCTATCAACTATCTCTCCCTTTTCTGATGATGCACAACCATGATTAATAAAACAACCATAATGTATAGTACACAATAAAAAATTGTTTCACGGTGTTTCAAACAATCTTATTCAACAGTCTCATTCAATTTCAATTTCTATTATTTCTCCCACTTTGGGCATTAGCAAAAAATGATTTATAGCACAATGTAATTGAAACAGGGAGATATTGAAACATATAGAGATGCATCAGCATATGTAAACAGAAAAACATGATGGTCCCCCTGTCAGCAATGTTCACATGAATTTTTACTTCTTGCCTTTTTAACATATGATCAAATCATTTAACAGTATACAAAACTCCCCCTATCAGTATGCATAAGATATTTCAGTCAAAGTTGCATGATAGAGATCTAACAGAGTATGTATCATTCAAGCATTTTCAAGCAGTGTATCAAACAAATGTCACAAATATCAGAGCATTTTAGATACATCTTGAAATATAGTAACCTAGTGTTATCATTCATAAACTCATACTAGATACACAACGGATTTCAACAGTTTAGTTTATGATGAATAAACACATACACAACCAAAAAATCATGGTATAAAGTAAAAGATTTAGCAGTTTAGAAACTTCAAACCAGCTGACGAAATTCAATCGATTATATCTCTCTTGCAATCGATTCAGATAAGCAGAGTATTGATGAATTTCCTTTTCAACGCTGTGTAGAAACAGTAAACTTGCATAATCTCTTCATCTCAGCTAGATCAAGCGTTAGTTCATATGAAGTATAATTGAGAAGTAATCAATATCACATATTAAGTATGAGTATGCAATGTAATGATGTAACAATGAAATGTTCAATTTGCATACATACAAGTGAATCAAATCAGATTCAATCAACTCACATAATTATTCACAAATTACAGATTGATTGCCAAAAGATAATTTCATTGATGTTAAAAAGGTGATTATAACCTGAAGCATAAGATATGGCTTAAGAGCCACCATATCAAAGCAAGAAAAAACAGAATCATAAAGTAGACACAGACAAAAACTACATAGCTAGAACTCTAAGACCCATATTCTGAGTCAGATATTTCTATAAAATCTTCATCCGTTTTGTCCTCTTCACTTTCTGGTTCATCTTCAGAAGTTCCACTAAATACATTAATTCTTAATGCATAGTCCAGTTTGTTGTGTAGTTCAGAGAGAGACTTTTGCAGCTTTGACATTTTGTTATCCTATCTCTTAAATTCATTAACCATAAGTTTTTCAAATTTTGACTGAGGTTTGAATCTATACTTGGATAGATCAACACCAATAGGTACAACTTCCTCTTCTTCTGGAATATGTTTATCCTTGAATGACCATCCTTTTTCTCCTCGTCTAAACTCCATATGATATAGAGAGATCTTTTATATCATATTTCTCTTCGAACAGCACATGGTGACTTCGTTTGAAATATCCACTCCAAAATGTCTTAAAATTCTACTGATAAAGACAACATAAGGAAGATGATATACTTGTTGCCTAGTGATTTTAGTCATGTGATCACTTAATGTTGAGATCCAATCTATTGGTAACTTGGTTATTAAGGCATGCAGTAGATAGAAATCCTTAGTAGTCAACTGTGTGTGATTTCCACTTCTCGAAAGTAAAATCCAGACAATCACAAAAGCACACAATATTTCATTCTTTTTCAGGTTATCAACCCTGAAGAGATTATTGTGTCTTGATTCTTCATAATCCCTTAGATAGTCCTTGTAGATTGCCATTTTATTAACACCAGGTATTTCTTGATGACACTTCATACCACCAGGATGAAATCCTGCAATAGTTTTCCAAACAGCTTCATCAATACGGATGTTTACCCCTTTTACACGGGAAAGAATATGATTGCCTTCAACCTTTATATTGCCATAAAATACTTTCACAAGGTTGGGATAATAATCTCCTTCAAGTTCCACAAACTTAGATAGACGAGATTAGACCAACCATTCCTGAAATATGTACCCTTTAGTGCGAAAGAATAGAATACTTAAGTGTTTATGCCTTATTACTTCCTTGAAACCCCAAAAGCAAACAAAGTCTCTATGTTTCTCCTCATCACTGAACCAACATTCTGTATTTACTTTCCTTTCAATAGTTGCAGGACGTTTCCCTCATCGTGAAGATGAAGAGGCCATCACAGGTTTTGAGATTTTAAAGATACTTTTAACTGAGATAGGGTTAAGAGTCAGAGAACAAATTTCACAAAGAATTTTCAATTTAGGTATTTATATAGGTGCGCAACCAATCACTTCAATTTTAGGCGCGTTCAAATTTTCAAAAATAGAAAGCTCAGATAAAACATTTTAATCGATTTTATTATTTTCGAAATTGATTCAATTGTGTAACAGTTTCGCAAAAAAATAGAGAAACACATAAAAATCTAATCGATTTTGCTAATAACGTAATCGGTTGAACTTCGTGAAAACTGTTTTTCATCCAAATTCATCAAACAGACAAGCACACATCATTCATACACACAACATACATTCGCAACTAGAAAAAAATGATGCATGAATGCATGAGTTTGAAAGTTGATGTTACCACACAGTGTTACTCAAGAAGTTTTGATGTGTTCCATTGTAATTCATCCTTGAGCATTGTCTGCTTCTGAATTCGCTTACTTCCTTGCAAAACTTGTAAATGGTTTTGTTGTAGGTACCCAAATAAACTTGGAGCCTTATTTGTTAGTCACTGGAATTTGTTCTTTAGGAACCCATTTATATTTTCCTCTAGGAACACCAATTTTCCTATAATAACAATTCCTTACTATATGGCCAATAGTATTGCAGTAAAAAAGTGCATAGTAAAAACAAGCATAGTAAAAACAAGCATTGGTTACAGGTTGCTTATATCAGTAAATTTCTTAGAGTTAGTTCTTCCACTCTTAGCCTTAAAACTAATTCCTTGCCTATTAATAGCTCTGCCCCGTGGCCTTAACACGTCTAAATTATCTCTACCAAACTTAGCTAATGTGCTGGTCAAATATTCTATTTTTTCAACATGAAAACTGCAATTACCACAATCTTTTTCCACAATCTTAATTTCAGTTTTACCATTATTAGCAGATTGCAAAGCAAAATCAAGTTCATTTTTAAGCTTTTGATTATCATCCACAAGGTTATTGATTTGATATTCAAAATCTTTTCTTTCGGAGTTTAATCGATTAACCTTGTACTGGAGTTTCATTGCTTTTGCATGCAAATCATGAAACACGTCCAACAGCAGATGATACTTGACTTCAATTGGCTCATTCTCGAAATTGTTATCACTACTTTCAGAGCATACAAAACCAACCATGAAACACAAATTTGACTCTTCTTCTATGGTTTGATCATCATCACTTGATGTGTCACCATCACTGTTCTCCCAGGCAATGTAAGCCTTTCTTTATGTACTTCTTCTCTTGTCTTGAGCATACTTTTCATTAGCCTTTTGCATGTTCTTCAATTCTGGACAATCTGGCTTGATGTGACTATCGTTTCCACACTCATAGCAAGTGACAGTAGTGATCTTTGCATTCCTTTTGCCTCCTTTAGAGTTACCTGCAAAGTCAGTTGCAACATTTCTATTTTTCATAAATTTAGTAAATTTCTTTACCATCATGTTCATAACCTCTTTTTCTGAAATGTCTGCATCTAATTCAATCTTTCTGGAGATCTTCTTGCTGGTAGCTTTGAGTGTAATGGATTGTTTCTGCTCAATCTCCTTGATGAGTCACCATTTTTCATTATACACTTAGCTTTCCGCGCCATATTTTGTTAGTGAATTGTGCTTAATTCTCAATTATTGTTGCATTTTCACTATTTGGGTTTAATTTCAAGACTAATTCTTATTTTAATTAATTTGAATTATTTGGGCTTAATTATTTCAAATACTATTTGCAGGACAGTCACTCTTTGAAAGGTTGAGAAGGTTTGAACGTACTACACAGAACCGTACGGTCTGATACTGCCAGAGCCGAACAATTATAGACTATTGGACCGCATGAACTGCGAATACTTGACTGAGCGGTCTGACAGTCTTGTTGGGAACCTCTACCAAACAGTCAGCTACCAGCTGAGCATTGTTGCACAGAATGGTCGAGCACGAGAATGGTTTTGTCATGTATGACCGAACGGTCTGTGGAGGCTGAGCTCAACTGCTGAATCGAACAATATGTTGAATACTTGACCGAACGGTCTCTAGAATCCTATACTGAATGGTCTGTGAAAGCTTGCACTGAATGGCCGAACACTAATGAACCGAACGGAAAAAACTGTTGTCTTAGTGGAAGACCGAACGGTCTTGTGAAGACTCCACCACACACTAGTTCCTGAGCCTGCTGAGCATTGCTGACTGAACGGTGTGAGCCTTTCATGACCGATCGGTCAGATGAGGTGACCAGAGGAACTCAGCAGCAGTGTTCGAAGCACATTCTGGGTTGCAACAGCAGTGTTGCAGTGAATTAAAATGCACCAATTGAACTTAAACATAAATTGCGTTTCACCTCTTGAAGTCCTAAAATGTGCTTCCAACACTGCTGATGAGTTCCTCTAATCATCTGACCGATCAATCATGAAAGGCTCACACCATTCGGTCAGTAATGCTCAGCACGCTCAGGAACTGGTGTGCGGTGCAGTCTTCACAAGACCATTCGGTCTTCAACTCAGACAATAGTTGTTTGCGTTCGGTTCATTAGTGTTCGGCCATTCAGTGCAAGCTTTCACAGACCATTCGGTATAAGATTCCACAGACCGTTCGGTCAAGTCTTCAACAGATCGTTCGGTTCAACAGTTGAGCTCAGCTTCCACAGACCGTTCGGTCATACATTACAAAACCATTCTCGTGCTCGGCCATTCTGTGCAACAGTGCTCAACTGGTAGTTGACCGTTCGGTAGAGGTTCCCAGCAAGACTGTCAGACAGCTCGATCAAGTATTCGCAGTTCATGCGATCCAACAGTCTCTAACCGTTTGGCTCTGGCAGTATCAAACCGCACGGTTCTGTGCAGTACGTTCAAACCTTCTCAACCTTTCAAAGAGTGACTGTCCTGCAAATAATAATTGAAATAATTAAGCTCAAATAATTCAAATTAATTAAAATAAGAATTAGTCTTGAAATTAAACCCAAATAGTAAAAATGCAACAATAATTGAGAATTAAGCACAATTCACTAACAAAATATGGTGCGGAAAACTAAGTGTATAATGAAAAATGGTGACTCATCAATCCTCTTCTTCCTTCAATCTACCAAGCTCCAGCTCGTGTTCCCTGAGCTTACCAAACAGTGTAGCCATATTCATGTTAGTTAAATCTTTGGATTGAGATATGGTTGTTACCTTTGACTGCCAACTCCTGTTAAGACTCTTTAAAATCTTGATGTTGATTTCCTCCTTCCCGAAAGCTTTGCCGAGAGCCATCAAGTGGTTCATAATGTGAGTAAACCTCTTCTGCACATCATATATGGTCTCTCCAGCCTTCATTTTGAACATCTCGTACTCTTGTACCAAGGAGTTCTTTCTCGCTCTCTTTACCTCATATGTGCCTTCATGTGTAACTTCAAGTACTTCCCACATCTCTTTGGCACTCTTGCATTGTGAAACCCTAAGAAACTCATCCATAGTAAGAGCAGAAGAAATAACATTTTCTAGCTTTAACATCATATTGTGCTCTTATGTTTTCCTCTTGACTCCACTCATAAAAGTTTTTCATAACAGGTTTTCTGTCAATTAATTTAGTGGGTTCAAAGGGACCATTCAGATTAGCATCCCACACACCTTTGTTTATTGACTCCAAAAAGATTTGCATTCTGATTTTCCAAAAAGCATAATTTTCGCCAGCAAATAGAAGTAGTCTATTTGTGCATGCACCTTCGCTGAAGGTTTGAGAAAAAATGTCATTTCAGGATCGAATAATCGATTATACAAAAAGGGTAATCGATTTGTTTTTCAAATAACTTTTGAAAACCAGCTCTGGTGCCAATTGTTAGAAATAACGAGGCTTGTTTCTCAACACCAAGAGGGGGAGGGTGAATTGGTGTTTTATAAAAACTTGCACTTTTCAAATCTTTTTCGTAAAGTATAAAGTTCTTGAAACCTTTCTTGTGCAGTAAGCAAATATGTGTACAATGAAACAGTAAATGCAAATATAAAGAGATAAAGGAGAGAAAATCAAACACAATTTTTATCCTGGTTCGTGCTCAATGCCGACATCCAGTCACCCTTCCAATCAACTACTGATTGAAGAATATTTCACTTTAATGATTGGAGAATTACACCAAAGGTTTTACTGTGAATACACCCTCATAAAGTAAACACATTTCCCACTCAAACAATCAAATATAGAACAACAACACCTGCAAAGACAACACCCCACGGTCTTGTTACAGAAACCCTTTGAGAATCCCCTCTCAAAGTCAAGAGCACACTACTCTTCTTCTTGACGCGCACGTCTAGGGAAACAGCAAGTCAGATTGCAAGTCTTCTCTCCTGATCAATACAGATGCACCTTCAATCGTGCTAATGTGATCAGTCAATGTAATCCATAAAGATGCCTTAAAAGAATTCTTCAAGATTCTTCAAACTCTCCGCGTTCTTGATTCTTGGAGCATATTAAGTAATGTCTAAACTTTCTAGTATCAAAACAATCAAGTATGAAAGTGTTAGAATGATAAAAAGTTACAAAAACAAACCAGTGCGTCAATTTATAGTTACTGTCATATCAGACACAAAGTAATCGATTAGGTTAGTAGTGTAATTGGTTACATAAAAACTATTATAACAGTATTACAACTAACTCAACACTTAATTGAATGTACAATTAATGTAATCGATTTTCATTTAATGTTGGTCAAACATATTTAAAAATATGACCATTATAGCAATTATGACAAGCATGAAATCAGTTTTGAAAGCTTAACAGACTTAATTGAATACACAACACATGTAATCGATTAAGCTTAACACTTAAACATATTTTGAACAATTTTTCTTCCCAAAACCTCATCACAACACATTTGAAAAAGATATTTGCAAACACACGAGTTTTAATCTATTCAATACCTTATGTAATCAATTCAAACTAGTTGTTTTGCCACAGTTCAAAACATAAGTTGTTTGATGACCTTAATTGATTACTAGAACATTGTAATCGATTATGTCATGCATATATGCTTTTGTGCTTGTGGTTTTCAATACACATAAACATACAGTGTGCATACACAGTTATAATCATATCATAATCACAATAGTATGCATAAATCACACAGTATGTCCAACATATGCATTAGTCACAGTATATGCATTTATCACAGTGAGCATGTACAAATTCACATATGTATAACACAACACAGAAACATTTTTCTGTTGTGACATTACAACATTCATGTGTTGTTGCTTTTAATGTGTTTTCATCATAAAAAATAACATAACAGGGATTGGGTTCCGCTGTCACGTTACTCCCTATAAACAATACTACTTATATTATAAATTAAAAATCATTTTTATAGCTCTCTTATTAAAAACTTGTTAAATAATAAAATTATCTTCCTTCCATAACTTACAAACGCCCAAGGGACTATCCTAATTGTCACCATTCACGGGATCTTATCCACTACGTTTTTTTATAAAAAACAATAAAAATTATTTATCATTTTAAATTAATCACAAATCTAATTTATATTATCTACAAAATATTATTTTCTTAATACGTAAGAACAAATAAATAAGGTAATATAACAATACAACATTTTCCTTCGTCACTAAAAATAATCAAATGATAAAAATTGATTTAAAAAATATAAAAACTATAAATAGTCAATAAACTAAAAAGAATTAATTGAGACTAATTAAAATATATAAATTTATGAGAAAGTCAAGCTTAATTAAACCTTATATAAGTATGACACGATGCTTACTAACAAGATTTTTATTTATTTTTAAAGTAATTATTTTTATTAGTGCAATAAATCAACTTAAAAGAAAAGAATAATAAAACGGTAGAACGGAACACAGAAGACAGATTGCGTTAACCATCTTCAAACTTTACCTTTTTATCCTAAAAGAATTTGAATCCGAACCCGATCAACTTGGTTTTATCCATCAACAATCCTAGGATGAATGCGTGTCGATTTTCTGCGGATGTGGCCTTTTTGACACCCTTAAGCATTTTTGTAAGACAAAGAAAACATAAAAGTAAGATTGAGTTGTGTTTCTTACAACTTTTTGTTTTCATTTTCTTTTTGTCTTTGATTTTTCTAAATAATAAAAAAACTTATGAGAAAAGCGAGATAGAGACACACGCTTTTCTATTAATTATAAGAAAATTTTTCCCTAAAATTTAATGCAAGAATAATTTTGGGATATAGAACGAAATTTAAACAATTTATTAATACTATAATTCTAAGCACCACACCATAGTATACATCTAACACATGTCTGAAAAGTTTAGAAAATAAGCAATTCAAAATGAAGTTACACTTTAAAATGCAAATTTATTACTTTAATTTGAAAAGATAGAAGTCATATTTTTTACTAGGGAATTTGGAACTAATATAGATTTTGTATGTTCATAATTCAGGATAGAAAAATCTGTACTTTTGGAGTATTACTTTACCACGTAACTATTTTTATGTGAAACAAGTTACACTTCGTTTTCTCAGAAAAATAAAATGATAGACTTCAGTTAATTTGTTTCAAACTTTTTTAGATTTTTTAAACTAATCTCATGGTTGATGATAAACTCAAATTTAAGATGAAACTTATTGAATAGTTAATTTGAATGGAAGATTAATTCATTGGGTTGACAATGAACAATAGCTTTGTGGAAAGAAAGTCTAAATAAAATGGCTTTAGCCTTTATGACATGTTTGAATGATAAACATCCACCACATTTTAGATTCTTTGGTACAAATCATGAAGAAGTTTTGCCAACTCAACATTTCACCATGTACGAAAAGAAAAACAAGAATGTACACATAGGTCTTCTAACTTAATTCAAAGAACTTTCTAATATATGTCCCACAATATTTATTTCATGCCATCCTTCTAGCTTGCAACTTCTACTAATAATATCCTTCAATGTTGGGATTTAAATGACCTATAATGATGACACCTCATATTGGAACCAGTTTTTGTTAATGTTATTGTTTGCATTTCATCAATCACCCATAAATATCATGATCCAATAATTCCATTTCAAGTCCAAAAGCAATAATACAATAATTGTAATAAATATGCTAATAATAATAGCAACATTAAAATCTTACCCTCATTAATAAAGAAAAATATATAAAGTTCATTTCGGAAAGAGCATTTGGTCTTCTCTAAGTTTCTATTTCTATAAGGTTGCTTCTTCTAAGATGAGAGGGCAAATAGGAGATTTCATTATTGTATGGAGGTGCAGGAAGAAGGCGTGAAAGATAAGTGGAAAAATACGTTAAAGAAGAAGCTGTCTGCTTTAAGTTATGGAGTTGTTAACATTGTAGCAATGATGATGAAACATAGGAGTTTTAGTAGCGAGGAAGATTGATTTTTGTGGGATACGGAAATGTTTGTTCTAAAGAGTGTTAGGAAGAAAGCGAAATTGGATGAGAAGTCTGACAGACTTGTAAAGTTCGCCCTTGCGGTTGCGCAAACGAACTGCACGAATGCCTTGTCGGAGTTGAGAGACAGGTAAACATGTTTGACCGCCAAAGTCACCGCTTCCAGAAAAGTCACGCTCAACAACTTTGATGTATAGAAGAGCCAATTCAGGAGTAGTCAATGGGAAACTGAACTCTTCATTCCACACTGGTACCCAATCATCTTCAATTGTTCTTGTGTATTTCATATTTCTATCAGCGGGAACACCGTGAATGCCGATCTGCACATCATCATTGATCTCAATACCTACTAATCGGATTGAATTTCTTTTTTTCTTTAAATATTTATAACCCTTCTTTGAATTTGGTATTTGAAGATTAAGCTCACACTTTACTAAATTAAAAAGATCAAAATGATTTTTTTTAATTAAAAATTAAAAAAAGTTTATCCAAAATTTTAGAAATTGAAAGGATAACTTAACCAAATTTTAAAGATTGTTAATTTGGAACGAGATAACCAATAAAAAATTATTAATTTTTTCTTTGCATTATCCTAAATTTTAACTCAACTCTAAAATATAAATCATAGAACTAGATTATCTCTTTACTTATAATATATCTAGACTATTTTCATACGAGTAAACTATCATTTTAGTCTAGAAAGATGTATAACACTACTAATCCTTATAAATTAATAATAAGTATTAAAGATAGTTAACTTATAGAACTTATCCAGTCTATATAAAAATGAAAAATGAGTCAATTCAACTCGGTTTAATTTTTTTTTTGAATTA